>NC_142019.1:16924488-17111988 GCF_049901735.1 Notechis scutatus
CAGGGAATGGGAGTGTGGCTCCGTTGGCTGTGGAGGAAACTGGGGAAGGGAAAAATCCGGCTGGGCAGAGCAGGATTGAGACCCAGGCCCACCACCCTCTTCATCCTAGGGCATGCAGGGAGGAACGGAGTAGAGAGCAACATGGGTTGTGTGGCTTACGGGGGAGGAAAGGGCCCTGATTCCCTTCATTAGCCACAGCTGGGAATGAGAGTTTAAAAGAAATGCAAGCTGAGAACCAAACGTCATTTTATCTTGTGTTGACTGTGGTTATCTACATTCCTGGCATCCTCCCAACTGTGCTGAATTACAGCTGTTCCTTCACATCTGGAATTCCTTCTCTTGCCCTGCTTTGACTGGACTTATAGTTACAGTTTTTGTTGACTATGTTTTGGGCTTGATTCTCTGCAGCCCAAGGCTGTTCCTGGGAGAGTTTTTCTCCAGCCCAGAAGTTAACCAGGTCATTGGGGGCAAAGTTGGAGCTAATAAAGGGACTCCTACTGATTATCTGACTGTGTTGCCTTTGTGCCATGCCCCGGTCATCACACTGTACTTGAAACATTCTTAGAGGGCCCCCATTAAGAGTTTGGCCTCTTCCTTAACCCTACCGACAAGAAAAAAAAAATCAGAGCTATTCACCCTTCCTGTGTGTAAACACAAGCGTTCCCTGTTACCTTTGGGTATCGTTGCGCACAAATCCTGGAGGGCACTCTTGTATACACTCGTCCTCATGGATCACGAAGCTCTCATATTCCCCAAGTGAATCCGAGGAAGAGATCCGGGAACAGTTCTCCTTGGTAATGCAACGCCAGCCCTCGAACTTGTAGGTGTTGGGTGGACAGGTCGGAACACAGGTGCCATCGTGGTAGTAGTTGCGACAGGCTACGCAGGCCGAGCTGTTGTGGGGTGCGGTGCAGCTGCCCAAGCATTCGGGGTGACAGCATTCGTTCTGGTCCGTGCAAGCATGTTTGCCACAGGAACTGGGACAGGCTGGAAAGAGAGAGGACAGAGTAGCAGGCATGAAAAGACCATCTTCAACTGGAAGGAAGGAAAGAGCAACAATTGACGTGATTGACAATAGAAGTAGCACTTGGACTTATATACTGCTTCACAGTGCTTTATAGCCCTCTCTAAGCGGTTTACAGAGTCAGCATATTCAGGGGTGGACTTCCAAAAGTTTAGCAACAGGTTCTCTGCCTGGTTGGTGGGTGGGCATGGTAGGCGTGGCCTAGTTGGCCTCCTGCACCACGGCAGGGGGAGGGCATTTTTGCCCTCCCCGGACTCCGGAGGCTTTCCTTGAGCCTCCAGGAGGGGGAAAACGGCCTCCCCAGTGTCCGGAGGCTCTCGGGAAGCCAGAAACGGGCCCAGTTCCGGCCTTCCTGAACTTCCGGGAGGCCCATTTTTCACCCCTCCCGAGCCTCCCCGTGAGCCGTGCACTTACCTGCATCCAAAATGGGCCACGTGGGGACACCTCGGAGGGGTAGGCGGGGCCAGCCAGGAGTGTGATTTGGGGATTCTCCGAACTGCACAGAATCTTAGCTAGGGGACACTCCAGAATCCCTGCGAACCCCCTGCGGCCCCCAACAATCTGAGTCATCATTTAACCAATTTCAGAATGATTGAGTCATTCTTGAGCCAGTCAGGATCAAATTCCTGGCAGTAAGCAGAGTCTGCCTGCAGGCAGAAACAGTGAGAGACAGAGAGATAAGAGACCACTGGCACTTAAGGCTTATATACCACTTCACACTGCTTTACAGCAGGGGTGGGATTCAAATTTTTTAACAACTACTTCTGTGGGTGTGGCTTAGTTGGTGGGCATGGCTTGGTGGTCATGTTATTGGCTGGGCGTGGCCAACTCAGTATCACTCACATTGAGGCACGCATCTCCTCGCTTGGCCTCTCATGACTATGGGGATGCTGCAACAGTCGTAAGTGTTGAAAAATGGTCATAAGTCACTTTTTTCAGTGCCATTCTAACTTTGAATGGTCACTCCACACAAGCAAAGTACCAGCAAGGGAGGGGAAAAATAATTCCAGAGAAGTTCCTGAGACAGGAAGTCTAGTCCTACCAAGAATGTAATAAGGGTTAACGGAGAGGCAGTTTCTGTAAGCAACACCAGAATGTTTCCTTCCTGCCTTCCTTACAGGATTAGCCCAGTAATTTCTTCTAACAACCGGTTCTCCGAACTGCTTAGAATGTTAACAACCAGTTCTAGCGACTAGGTGCGAACTGGTAGAATCCCACCCCTGCTTTACTCTTTAAGTAGTTTACAAGAGTCAGCCTCTTGCCCACAACAATCTGGATCCTCATTTTACCCACCTCAGAAGGCTAGAAGGCTGAGTCAACCTTGAACCAGTCAGGATCGAATTGGGCCTGCAATACTGCATTCTAGCCACTACACCCCCCAAGGCTCTTAAAGTTGGCTAACATTCATCAGTTTCCATTTCCTATCAAAGGTTTCCCAAACTTAGACTTCCAACAAGGTGTAAATGCAAAAGGAACGCAACCATAGGGCTGATTCCGGTCACAAATTCTGGATAAATGGGGAGGGTTATGAAAAGCAATAGTGAACTACCCTGTGAAAATCTCACCAGAACACTTTTATGGCAATAACTCAACATGTACATAAGACCACGTGTGATTTACTTTGGCCATGTTATGCGTATCAATTCACTGGACGAGGCAATGATAACTGAATGGTTAGTGGAACAAGAATGAGCAAGCAAAGAAGAATTGGGTATGTCTAGTTTACTGAAAAGTAGGACTAGGATTGACATGATAGCGGTGTTCCTATATCTAAGGGGTTGACACAAAGAAGAGAGGGTCAAGCTATTCTCCAAAGCACCTGAGAGAAGGACAAGAAGCAAATGGATGGAAACTAATCAAGGAGAGAAGCAACTTAGAACTAAGGAGACATTTCCTGACAGTGAGAACAATTCATCAGTAGAACAACTTGCCTCCAAAAGTTGTGGGTACTCCAACACTGGAGGTTTTAAAGAAGAGATTGGACAGCCATTTGTCTGAAATGGCATAGGGTCTCCCTACTTGAGCAGGGGTTGGACTAGAAGACCTCCAAGGTCCCTTCCAACTCTGTTATTTGATAAAAGAACATGCTTGCTTGATCACACCAAATCTGATGCAAGTTCAATATCCAACAACTGAATGAAACCGTGCTTGACAAGGTAACATGGAGAATACTTGCCTATAAGATCGGACACAACAGTTAAAACAACAACAAAAGGTAAGTACATTTGAAGATTATGGGATTACAACTGTGTAACCGAAGCACTCTTAATTACAATTTGCTGCATCAATCAAGCTAATTAATGATATAGCCTCTCAACCATTCCTAGAGTGTCCATAATAGTGTTACCATAGAAAATGCAAGATATATCTCAAACAGACAATGTAATAGAGGAAGAAAGTCACATCTAGCTGATAAATCAAGGATAAATGCAATATCTTAATATGATCTTGTGACATATTTGGTAAGAGGTACAAAATAAATCAAGTTATAAATACTGCTAATGGGCAAGCTCAGACAGTCCTTAGGGTAAACAGAGGCTAAGCAACAATATCTTCCAGAACCTGAAAACATACTTTTAATAATCAGTCCAGAATTTAAAACTACTATCCCTTGAAAGTCCATGTTTTAATATTTGGATCCCAATTGATACAGGAACCAAAACTGATAAAAACACATTTGCTTTTATCTCGACACCCAAAAGCAACAAGGACTCCAGCATCTTCCAGGAGCTGCTTGTGTGGTCCTCAAAGAATTTGAACAACTTGGGATAATCTGAGTCACCTCTTCCCCAATCACCCAAATTCCAAGACAGAGAGCCTCTTGGTATGTCCACCTTCAGCTTGTTTTCTCGCTGTCCCCAACTTTCATCTACAAGAATATCTTTGCTACCTTGTCCACTTAAGCCGGGTAATAAAGTCAAAAGGCAGAATTTTTCTAAATAAATGTTTAGTGACTGATCACATCAACTGTGTCTATGCACCCAGGCTTCAGCAGGTCCCAAAGGTGGAACGCCTCACCTGTCCACTCCTCTACCTGACAAGGGAAACGGCGTAGTGTCAGATCAAAAGACGTCCATGATGGTGGTGATTTGTTCTCCAGGGTTCCAGTTTAGCTTCTGAATGTTTCGTTACCAAGCTAGGTGACCTCCTCAATGGGACTTCGGTCAAAGCATCTCATTCCAATTCTTCTCCGCTTTTATTGATCTCATATGGTTGATGGGTCGTGTGTCTGGTTGGTGGTGTTGTGTGAAGGCCACCAAGTGAAGACATGGTCAGTTCCATTGTTGGTTGGTCGCTCAATGGATATGGCTCCTGATGGGTTTGTAGGCAGAGTGGCTACCTCCAAAATCTGTGGGACATGCGATGTCAGCCTTGGAAGCCATATTTTATTTGGAATAAGAGTTGGAAGGGACCTTGGAGGTCTTCTAGTCCAGTCCCCTGCTCAAGATGGAGACCCTATACCAGTGGTGGCTAACCTTTTTGGGCTCCTGTGCCAAAAATTGTGCATGCACTTGCACACTCGCGTGCCAGCACCCAGAAGGCAATGCGTGCGTGCCCCACACCTCCTCTGCATGTGCATGCAATCCCCACCCACCCCTGCCATCCCCTAACCTGCACTGTGCCCTGCAGCTAATTTTCGGCCGGTTTGAGGCCTTTTTCAGCCTCCCAGATGTTTGAGGAAGACTTCTGCAGGATGAAAACTAGGCCCGTTTCATCATGTCCGGTATTTCCAGAAAACCAGGAAGTGATGAAACGGGCCTAGTTTTCAGCCTGCAAAGTCTGCAGTAGCCTTCCTCAAGCCTCTGGGAGGCCGAAAAAGGCCTCAAACTGGCCGAAAATCAGCGGTGAGGCACATGCGTGCGCAGTGAGGTAAGTTTGCCTGCAGCTCGCGTGCCGGCACAAATGGCTCTGTGTGCCATAGATTCGCCATCACGGCCCTATACCATTCTAGAGAAGTGGCTGTCCAGTTTCTTCTTAAAAGACCTCCAGTGATGGAATAGCCACAAGTTCTTGTGGCAAGCCGTTCCATCGGTTAATTGTCCTCACTGTGAGGAAGTTTCTCCTTCCTTTTAGGTTGCTTCTCTCCATGATTAGCTTCCATCCATCGTTCCTTGTCCTGCTCTCTGGGGCTTTAGAAAACAAGTTGTCCCCCTCTTCTTCCCAGACAGGGATTCCAGAATTATCTGGAGCAAGTGGCTGGAATAGTGAGCTGGTATTAGATCCGCATCGCAAGAACTCTTTGCTCAGACGCCAGACTCGTTCGCCTCCAGCAAGATGAGCCTCATTCGATGCCTATAAATATTAGAAGTCTCCAAGGCTATTAAGAGATTTCTTCAGTAACACCACAGACAGTAAACCTTGGAAGCAGATGGATGTCTCTTCTCCCCCCAACCCCCAGCACCAAGACCCAAGATTTAGCATGTTAATGAGATTTCCTGTTTACATAAGGATATCAGACAAAGCCATTGCTCTTCTCACTATATCTAGGGAATATTACAGGTTAACGCGTGCATTTTATTAAATAAAAGAATAGGACAGGCCTTTTGAACGATGGATCGCTCCCAAATTCAACAGTAGCCAACTGGCAAGAGAGCATTCGAGCCAGAAAAGGCACAGCTGTATCCCTACGTTTAAGTGGGAATTGGTTCTTTTTCTGGAAAGTCCACAAAGTGGGTCAAATTCATAAATATTTCCAGCGCAAAACCACCTTTCCACCTCCTCCCTCCCCCGAGTTCAAAACAGCGGTGCCAACTTTCAATTAGGCTTCGAATCTGATCAGAAACGTTCTGACATGGCCGCACCCATTCCACCAAAATGCTTCCAAGCATTGGAAATCCTAATGAGGATTAGGACATTTAAGATTGAAACAACCTAATCTAATCAATCAAATCAGAAAGTAATCAAGGAGAGAAGCAGCCCAGAAATAAGGAGAATGTGGTCCAAGCAACACTTCAGAAACGCAGGGCAACCTTTTCCAGTAACCAAGAGCAAGTATTCATTCACCTCCTTAGATGGGCAGGACACTTCAAGGTTAACTACCGTATTTCCCCCGGAAATAAGACCCGGTCTTAGATTAATTTTGGCTCCGAAAGACCCTAACCCGGGGGTGTCAAACTCGGTTTCATTGAGGGCTACATTAGGGTTGTGTTTGACCTTAGGGAGGGTGTGGGTATGGCCAGCTTGACATCACCTGGGGGCACCTGTGGTGGCCCAAGTGCTAAGTGTTAGATCTGGGGTCGATCGGTTCGAAGGAGACGCGAGACCATCTTAGTGAGTTCAGCTCTTTATTTAGAATAGGAATAGTCTGAGAGAGTCAAGCCGCGGCAGCCCTTCATATAGGGCTCACTGCGGTTTGGCGGCCAATGGCAGCGCTTTGAATCTCCCGCGATCGGCACAGCCAATCGCGGTAGATTCCTAGCGCTCCAATCACGGCCGGGGCTTCGACCAATCCGGTCGTTGTCCATCTGGACCAATCAGTTTCGAGGGTTTGGAGTATGCTAATATAGTACACTAAGCCAGAGAAAACGGGCTCCCAAGCTGAGTTTCTGGTTGCAACAACCTTCTGCAACCCTCTGCCAGCAAAAATGGAGCTGGGGAGGGCTGCTTATGCCGCCCCTTCCCGAGCTCCGTTTTTGCTGGCAGAGAGGCACCATGGGCCCGTCTCTTGCCGTTTCCAGAGCAACCCTGGAGGCCAGATCTAAGCACCCTTGAGTTTGACACCCCTGGTCTAACCCCTAACCCTAATTTAACAACTACAGTGATTCATTTCACAACCGTGGCCAAGAAAGTTTGTAAAATGGGGCAAAATTCACCTAACAACTGACTAGCTTTTAGCAGTGGGAATTTCAGGCTCTGTTGTGGTCATTCAGTCGAGGGCTGCCTGTCGTTGAGAAAAGCCAGCCTTAATTTGGATTAGCTGGTGGTGCTTTTTCTGCTTCTAAAGCAAAGCGATTAAAGTTTTACAACTTTTTTTTGCCACCGTTGTTAAGTGAATCCCTGTAGTTGTTAAGCCAGAAACATGGTTGTTACTAGCTTCTACTACGGTTTGTTTGTTTATACCCAGCCTAACTTCCAGTAACTGATGGTTTCTTGGCTTGTAAAGAAGGATTAAGGAGCTCCTTCAGAAGCCAAATTCCTATGAATCTCCGAGAATAATACACTACAGGTGGTCCTTGACCTGCAATCCCAACTGGAACCACAACTGGAACCAGGATTTCCCTCGCTACGTAAAGAGGTTGTTAAGCGAGTCGTGCCCAATTTTACAACTTTGCCATTGTTGTTAAGTGAATCACTGCACTAAAATGAATCACGTGGTCCTTGCACGGATCCATTCCACTGAGTTGCCTTGTTGGAAGCTGGCTGGGAAGTTTGCAAATGGCGATTACGCAACCGCTTACGTACATGCTGCAACCATCCTAATTACAGATGGGTTGCCAAATGCCCAAATTTGGATCACGTAACTGTGAGGATGCTGCAATGGTTGTTAAGTGTCAATCACTTTTTTTTTTTCCAGTTGCTGACTTTGAACGCACCAAAGCACCTGAAGGCAAAACAAAAAAAAACAAGGGATGGAAACAAGGAGGGAAACAACCTAGAACTAAGGAGAAAATTCCTAACTGTCAGAACGATTAACCGGTGGAACAGCTTGCCTCCAGAAGTTGTCAGTTCTCCAACACTGGTGGTTTTTAGAGTCAGACTAACAGAGTTGGAAGGGACCTTGTAAGTCATCTAGTCCAACCCCCCCTCCCCCCCCCAAGTAGGAGACCCTACACCATTTCTGACAGAGGGCAGTCCAGTCTCTTCTTGAAAGCCTCCAGTGATGAAGCTCCCACAACTTCCGAAGACAACTTCTCTTCCATGGGTTGATTGTTCTCACAGTCAGAAAATCCCTCCTTATTTCCAGGTTGAATCTCTCCCTGATCATTTTCCATCCATTGTTCCTTCTCTGGCCTTAGAAAATAGCTTGACCCCCTCCTCCTCTCTGTGGCAGCCCCTCAAATATTGGAAGACCTCTATCATGTCTCCCCTGGTCCTTCTCTTTACTAGACTAGCCAAGCCCAGTTCCTACAACCGTTCATTGTATGTTTTAGCCTCCACCCCCCTAATCATCCTGGTTGCTCTTCTCTGCATTTTTCTAGAGTCTCAACATCTTTTTTTATAGTGTGGGGACCAAAACTGGATGCAGTACTCCAGTTGTGGCCTTACTAAGGCTTTATAGAGTGGTATTTGTATCTCCCTTGATCCTGATTATATCCCTCTGTTAATATTAGCTTTTTGGGCTGCTGCTGCCCACTGCTGGCTCCTATTTAGCTGGTTGTCCACTAAGATTCCAAGATCCCTCTCACAGTTACTGCTGTGACAGTTAAGCTGCCAGCTTTGGAAGCCATATTTATTGAGTTATTTGTTGGAGTTGGGGTTTTCTGGAACGTTGACATAAGCCTGGTTTCACCCAGTCTATGTGTGTTTTTCTTTGGGGTGTTTTTAAGAAGAGACTGGGCAGCCATTTGTCTGGGGTGGTATGGGAGTCTCATACTTGAGCATGGGGCTGGACTAGAAGACCTCCAAGCTCCCTTCCCACTCAGTGATTCTGTTAAGGGTCACTAAATCAATGTTGTAAGTCAAGGACTATCTTCATATTCTATCCCTCCTCTCATCCCATTTAAATCCTTATTGTATGGCGCACATATTTGTTCAAGTCCAGCGTTGCTAATCCTTCCCTCGGTATGGAAGATGTATGTCATCATGAGAATAAGCCAAATCTTGGAAAAATCTTCTTTCCAAATGTTGCCTTTTCTGTTTATTTAAATAAATAATACTGGTCCATTGGGTTTTAGTTTCTTGGCATCATGTTGAATTCAAATTAAAATTACGAGGAAAAGATAGATAAAAGCAGAGCTGGGATAAGTTGTGTTGTTTTCAGATGTTTACATATTACAACAAGCCTTCCAATTAACCAATTTCACTTTAGCTGAAGTCAACAGGTGGCACACACATTCTGTTTGTACACCGTCTGCTTCTTTGCAATCATAAACTCCCATTCGCCCCTTTTGCAAGTACTAAATTCATAAAAATAGAAAATAGTTAAAATATTCATGCATAAAATCTCATTTGGATTTAACAGACTTTCTGCTGTGAGGGACCCTCCTTCCCTCCATTAGTCCATTAAATTGAGGGTTTTTAGCGAATGTATTTCAATTCCAGATCCAGTTGACACTTGACTAACACAAAATAGATAAATAAAACATTTCCACTCAAGCCGAAAATAAAAACAGCAGTGCATGTGACTGCAAGAGCTTTGTGCAAAAAAATGCCTCATATAAAGTTTAAAAAAATCATACTAGGATATCCATAACCTGGCAGATGTTGCTTGGCCCACGCTGTTCCTAAAAATAATATTTCCATCAAAATTTCAGAGGAGAAAAAAAAGCAGTTTCTTATTTGCCTCTAACCTGCCATACTTAAACTTTTTAGGAAGAAGAGGTAAGGATCAAATGAGGATTGCAAGAAAGGATAAATCCATAAAAGACACTGAAAATCTACTTTTTATCATTTTTTCCCCACTCCCATTAAAAATATTAGAACCGTTTTTCCTGCAACTTCAAAAACTAGCTCACCAGTTTGAAATAAACTGGGAACAAACTCTTTCTGGTTTAATTCACCCACATAGAAGATCCACACTTCCTTGCCACAAACCACAACAAGTTCACATTTGGGAGGGGTGTTGTTTTCTGGAGGGAGGTGGGAATCTGGAAAGAACAATGCCATTTTTATTTCATGCGAGAGGCCGGTGTGCCCAAGGACACACACTAAATCACACACTCGATTTATTTGGGGTGGTGTTTCTCGTTGGTTGGTTTGTTTTGATATATTTTTTTTAAAGTAGGCATAAAAAAAAACCGTTCAGTTGCCCAGCCATTCCACACTCTCCCATGTAAACAAGCTCCTTTCGGTGTTAAAATGCTGAGTTTGTGTTTTGGAAAATGTTTTCTCCCTGTTTCCGCAGCCTAAAAGACCCATTTCAAACTGTCTTTCTGGGGAGGAAAATACAGGTGGTCCTTGACTTACAAACATTAATTTAGCTCAAAGCTACAAAGGCACTGAAAAAAGGGACTGATGACCATTTTTCACACTTACAACCTTGATCGTGTGAAAAACAGCCATAAGTCATTTTTATAGTGCCACTGTTACTTCAAACGGTCCCTAAATAAACTGTTGTAAGTCAAGGACTGTCTGTATCATCATCCTCTAGGATCGAACTCACAGCCTCCTGATTGTGAGGCGGGAGATCCACCTCTAGGTGACCGCACCAAGGAGGTGGAGTCCCTGTCCTCCACCTCAAGAAATACCTGTATCTGTAAATATAAAATGCAGGTGTTACTCACCTATGTCCAGCCATGAACATCCCTGGACAGCCATAAACATTTTGGAAGGTGAAAAATCCTCTTTCTTAACCCTTACCTCTTCTTAGCTTTCCAAGCCAAAATTAAGGCATATTCAGTTGATAGTGATTTACTAATTAGTACTGCATGCTCACCCTTTTCTCTTAAATCGGGGGTCCCCAAACTTGGCAACTTTAAGACGTGAACTTTAACTCCCAGAATTGAAGTCCACAAATATTAAAAGTGGCCAAGTTTGGAGACCTCTGAGTTAAAGGAAGGGAGGCAGAGGTAGCTTCTTCCTTCATCGGTATTTAGCATACCTTTTAAATTGGTGCTCTTGACAGGTTATTTATTCCGGAGAGGAAAGGTTCGAATCCCTCTTCAAAAATACAAGACATAGACCATTAATCCTTGTTTATCATGGTGATGCTTCCCAGAAAAACAAGACTCTTAATAAACAAACTTACGTTAAATATTTGAAGTGTTGTGCATGCTATTTGTACGTTTATTAAAACACCACAGCTCTTGCACTTCGCAGCAGTTTAGAGCAAGTTTTGCATTTTTTCCACCGGCTGTTTGTCCAGCGGTGTACAATGCGTTTCCACATTATGTGGTTCCACTCAAGAGTGACATGAGGGCTTTGCTTCTCCAAACCGGTTTCCCAACAAGTCAGGTTTGTCCCCGAGAAGAACAAATTGGAGACTGACTCATAGGCGAGAGAAATTCTGAGACGGCGCATTGAACTCAAAGGCTGGTTTCCTCTCCAATCTCGTACCAGGAACTGTTTATGTGCATGTTATATGCCTCATATAAATACCACATCAAAATCAGGACACACCATTCATTCGTTACTCTCAGTAACTCTCTCCCCTTTTTCATTTCTGATGGTGCAATCTATATATACAAAAGCAAAATACCACTCATGCATCATCACAAAATCTCCAGAACCGTAAAGCCTACAAGCTTGAAATTTGGCACGTATGTTCCTCTTGGCTTCTAGGTGTTCGCTAAGAAAGGGTTTTTTGAAATGACCATCAGAGCATTAGTATTTCCTATATTATTATTATTAACAGGCTCTGATGCTAAGGAGTTCTACTCCCCCTCCCCACCTGAAAAGAAACCTGTTCCAAATGCAAAACGCAAGCAGAGGAGAGGAGTTTCAGTTTCAGAGCACCAAGCAGCTTTAGTACAGAACAGTTGAGCTAAGCCACGCCCAGGCTCCTTGCTGTCTCCTTGTTCACACAGCAAATATTGTTTCAGTTTCCAAACAGCCCTCAACTCTCTCACACACTGACAGGACGCTAGCCAGATAAATACCGATGGATGCTGATAGGCAGAAGCAGAATTTTTCCCCCCTTATTTTCCTCCCCAAAACTAAAGCCCAATCGTAATGAAACACAGGTATTAAGCTAGTATTGACAACAACAACAACAACAACAACAACAACCACATTTTGGGCTCAATTGTGGTCATAAGTCCAGGACCCAAGTAGAGATGCATAGTAGGGATAGTAGGGAAGGAGTCACACCAAACCAAGAGGTCAACTTCTAATTTAATAGCACAATTGAGTCAAGCAAACTACTTCATTGGGAAAAAATATACCATGAATTGAAATTCTAAGTTTGGAACAAAATTGCCACATTGCAAGATCCAAGGACTAAACTGAACCTACAGCTTTCCCATACAGGGAATATGTTACTGACAGCTCAAAGTCACAATGGCACAGGAAAAAAGGGACTTATGACCATTTTTCACACTTGCAACCACTGCAACATCCCCAAGGTCACGGGGCCAAAATTTGGAGGCTTGGCCACTGGCTCCTATTTATGACAGTTGCCATATCCGGGGGTCATGTAGTCCCATTTTGCAACCTTCTGACAAGCAAAGTCGATGGGGAACCATGTAACTAAGCTAACCACGGTGATTCATTTAATAACGATGGCAAGAAAGGTCGTAAAAGGTGGCAAAACTCACTTCACAACTAACTTGTTTAGCAACAAAAATGTTAATTGTGGTGGTTAAAGTCAAGGAGTCCTTCATAACTTATGTGCAAGAAAGCAACTCTCATCACCTCTAAACTGCAAAAATTATATTAATTAGGGATGATATGAATTTGTAGCCCGGCACATTTGAAGGATATTAAGTTGGAGAAGGCTGACCAGCAGGGAGTTATATTTTCAGCCAAATAATGATGTAACTTGCACCGTGCTGCTGAATCCTGTCCACACTCTATACTTATTCATGAAAAATCATCATCATCACATCACTGTCGAAGGGATCTAGGAGGTCTTCTAATCCAACTCCCCCCCCCCACAATTAAGAAGGAGACCCTAGACTATTTCAGACAAGTGGCTGTCCAGTCCCTTCTTGAAAACCTCCAGTGATGGAGCATCCATGATTTCTGGTGGCCAGCAGTTCCACTGGTTAATTGTCCTCCCTGTTAGGAAGTTTCGCCTTAATTCCGGGTTGCTTCTCTCCTTGATCTGTTTCCATCCATTGTTTCTTGTCCTGCCCTCAGGTGCTTTGGAGAATAATTTGATTCCCCTCTTCTTTGTGTCAGTCCCACAATTATTGGAACCCTGCTATCATGTCACCCCCTACTCCTTCTTTTCACTAGAGTAGACATACCCAAATCCTGAGAGAGAGAGGGAGAGGAAAAGGGGAGTGGGAGGGAGGGAGGGAAAGAAAGAGGAAAAGAGAGGAAGGAAGGAAAGAAGGAAGGAAGGAGAGAGAGGGAGAAAGAAAGAAAGAAAGAAAGAAAGAAAGAAAGAAAGAAAGAAAGAAAGAAAGAAAGAAAGAAAGAAAGAAAGAAAGAAAGAGGAAGAAAGGAGGAGAGAGAAGAGAGAGAAGAGAAAGAAAGAAAGAAAGAAAGAAAGAAAGAAAGAAAGAAAGAAAGAAAGAGAAAGAAAGAAAGAAAGAAAGAGGGAGGGAGAAAGAGACAGAGAGAGAGAAAGGAAGGAAGGAAGGAGATAGAAAGAGAGAGAGAAAGAAAGAAAGAAAGAAAGAAAGAAAGAAAGAAAGAAAGAAAGAAAGAAAGAAAGAAAGAAAGAAAGAGGAAGAAAGGAGAGAGAGAAGAAAGAGAGAAGAGAAAGAAAGAAAGAAAGAAAGAAAGAAAGAAAGAAAGAAAGAAAGAGGGAGGGAGAAAGAGACAGAGAGAGAGAAAGGAAGGAAGGAAGGAGATAGAAAGAGAGAGAGAGAGAGAGAGAGAGAAAGAAAGAAAGAAAGAAAGAAAGAAAGAAAGAAAGAAAGAAAGAAAGAAAGAAAGAAAGAAAGAAAGAAAGAAAGAAAGAAAGAAAGAAAGAAAGAAAAAGAAAATCACCCAGCAACTCAGAGCAAGTACCAGCAAGTAGCATCAACTCCAGAACATACTTTGCAAACAATTAGGAGCCACTAAAACAACATCCCCAGAAAAAGGCCCATGCTGAAGTCATTGGGGGGGGGGGGGAGAGATAATTAATATTAGTCATACCAATCCTATCTGGCTTGTAGGTTTAGCTCCCATTATACAAACAAGAGTTGAAAAACACTCAGCCCTCCCCTTTCATCTCTGAATTAAAGGATCAGTTCCCAAGTAGAGAGGAATTTTTTTCAGACACTGGTGTGTGCAACGGCTGGGTGGTAACCAAATACATGCACCCCTTATGCCCAATGGGTGGAGGGAACGAAGGAGGGGGGAGAAGGAGGAGAAAAATTGGGCAGAAGGTAAAAAAGAAAGAAGGAATTAAATGGGTCAAATCTAGAAGGCAAATCTGGAAGGCAACCTGTAGCATTTTCAGGGTGGTAAAAAAAAAAAGAAAATCGAAGCAACATATTCAAAGTAAGGGATTTGAATTTACAGGAATGTATTAATTGTATTAGCCTGCTTGGATTACAGAGCAGCCTTCAATGCCAAGCCACACTCAACCTTGCCAAACAAACAAACAAAACAAAAAAAAAAGGAGTTAAAAGCCGATGCATACATTAAAAAAACAATTACATTATATAATGTTTATTATGTAATCCAGGAAAAAGATCTTCACGATCTTTTGAACACCATTTTAGACTTAGGTGCGTATCCCTCATTTATCGTTGAGAACAGCCTGAACTTTATGGCCACAACTTAAAATCCTCCCTTCTTGAGAATATGAAAGCTACCTATTGGGGGGGAAAAATATATTAATTATGTTTTTAAGGTAAAGCAGCAAGTAATTGCCAAGACCCCGGAAATGAAGAACCAACAGCTAGCTCTTCAGCTGTTCTTGACTGTTAACATGGTGTTGCATCATTTTTCATTATTACTCATCCAAATCTAATCACTGAAATAGAGGATGAAGAAAGCTGCCACGCACCCAAGCTTAAGAGCAATTGGCTCCGGATTGATGGTTCTGGATCTATCCAGCCCAGGAGTTTTACAACGGCAGCGTGGAAAGCCAGCCCGGCCGGGGAGGAAATTCCACGAGGTTGGAGAACGAGAAGCCGGGGTTCTCTAGAGGCAAGACGACCAAGGCCAGCCAAAGAAAACGGTCAGCCTCCTCCCTCTAACCCCACCCGGCATCTGGCACACACAAAGCTCTTTCCAAAGGAGCCACAAGGACCCTGGAGTTTGCCAAAGATCTCTGTATCTCTTCAAAGCTTTTCTTGAAGGAAGTAAAGATTTCTTTGTCAGAAAAGCTTTTTTTTTTTTTCACTCGACCAAGTTCTGCCGGCTCGGGAAAAGAAAAACGTCCCCTTTTCTGCTTGGTGGTAAAACACAACTCTCGTCCAGGGAAAGAAAGCGCCATTGTCCGACCGGGAACAATTTATGCAAAAGTCTCAAACGGGAAGATTGTTTCGCTTGCGCTGAGCCGCTTCCACTCTTTTCCTTGCTTTGGGCAGCTCCAGCTGGAGGAAGGAGTCAAAACGGAAACAGAGAGCGCCAACCCTCCAAAACTTTATTAATATCTCAAGATTTTCAAACCACTACAGATAGTTCTCAACTGACGGCCACAATTGAGCCCAAGATTTCTCTTGCTAAAAAACGAGACGGTTTGTTCAGTCCGTTTTGCCCCCGTTTTGCGACCTTCCTTGCTGTGGCTGTTAAGCAAACCGCTGCAGTTCTTAGTGACACCCCGTCAGTTCAGCGAATCTGCCTTCCCCACTGACTCTGGATATGGGTACATGCTAAAGTGGATTCTGTATGTAATTGATGACTGTTGCGCTTTATTGCTTGTCATGCAAAGATATCCTCGATTTATGTCGAACCCCAAAATTTCTGTTACTAAAGGAGACATTCATTAAGTGCATTTTTGCCTCATTTTGGAATCTTGCTTGCCACAGTTAAGTGAATGTTGTGCTTCACCGGCAGGAGGTGCAGACGGCTGAGGTCTCAGAGAACGAGGACTCAGATGAGGGGCCTGTGTGTGATGCAGGGATGGGGCCAGGACCATAAGGGAGTGGAATGCGGCCTTTGGAGGTTGTGGAGGCTGGGAGCAGTGATGAAGAGGTCCCCAAGGAGCCTGTGCCCAGGGCGCATGAAGGAAAGAGCAGCTGCAGCAGCACGGGCGACTCGGCAGTAAGGCTGCAAGGTAATGGCCCCTCCCTGAAGAAATAAAAGGCAGCTGAGAAACCGGAGTTCTTTGCAGGAAGCAAAGAAGTTCTTGCACTCAAGCCTTGTGGACGTTTGGACTATCTTGGTTGGTGTTTGGAGACTCTTTGTGTTTGAAATCTTTCTTGGCAACTTTATCTCGTGTTCTTGGCAGCCTTTCACCATCTTGGAAAGGCTCCTTCTTATCAGAGACAATGAGTTCGAAACAGCCTTTTAACCGGGAAGGAACGGAATTCGGAAAGAATCATTAAAAGGTTTTGCTGTTACCTCTGTTTCGTGTTTGTTTCCTTGGAACAAGGTTTAGGTCAGAACAGTGAATCACTGCAGATGCTAAGTTAGTAACACAGTCGTTAAATGCATCCGGCTTCCCCGTTGAGTTTGCTTGACAGAAGGTCGCCAAAGGGCATCGTGTGGTCCTGAGACACCATCGTAAATACAAGTCACTGGTCAAGTGTCCAAATTTTGATCACGTGACCATGGGGATACCGCAATGGTTGTAAGTGTGAAAAATGGTCGCAAGCCCCCCTTTTTTTCAGAGCCACTGAAACTTCGGTCACTAAACAAATAGTCGTAAGTCAAGGACTACTATTTGACTTTGTTTGTTGGAAATCCCCTAGAAGGATGCAAACAGTGATCATATGACACCCCTCCCCCCAAAAAAGGACACTGCTACTGCCCAAAATACAGGCTGGTTCCCAAGTGACCCAATTTGGAATTTCATGACTGCAGGGATGTTGCAATGTCCATAAGTGGAACACCGCTCATAAGGCCCTGTTTTAGGTCAACAGTGTCATTAAAGAAATAGTTGTAAATCAAGGACTCTCCCTGTATAGTTGGCAGATGGCTCAAGTTCCCCTGGAATCATAGGAGAAACATTGTTTGATTAACATTGTTGACAATGCAAACTTTGCAAGAAGGGCTTCCATAATCATTTTCCCCAAACAGCACAACAACTTTAAGGATCTTAGGAAGGCGCAGAATAGCCGGCCCCTTGCCAAATCTCCAGATCTTGTCTGTCACAGAATGTACTTCGGCAGATCCGTTTCCTTTCATTAGGTCTTTGATGCATCCATCACTGAGCGATGGGAAACACAGTGGTTGTTAGGAATATAAGTCACTTAACAGGTATTTGGGTTGGAAATATATATGACAGGATAGATATTTTAATACTGTCTCTTTAAGAGAATCCTAAAAGTGTAATTGGGTGTGGTTTCTCAACGGCCATAAGATGGAGCCAGAAACCTGGGTTGTCTTAGTCTTAGTCTCAGAAGAGAGTATGAGTGAGTCTCTGTTTCCTTCTGTTGAAGAGTATTGCCGTTCCTCCATTTTTCTTCCTAATTGACTGATATTCCTGGATTTGATGTAAGTCTGATACTGAACTGTTTTTGACACTGGACTTTGTTATTGGATTATCCCTGGACTAAAAACTGACTGATCTTACCTGTTGAATGACTTTGGACTGTGTCTGAACTTTGCTTAAACGTTTCTGGAAGTGTATCTGTACTGTGTATCTGTGTGCTGTGTGTGTATTATTCAAACACTTCTCTCAAATACGTCTCCCTGTATGCGCTCATTCTCCTAACGGGGAATTACCTCAACAGTGGTGGTGGAAGAATTTGCACAGCAGGGGAAGGAAAGATAACCGAACCGTTTTTACGTCAATCTGTTCCTCTCTGTTCGAACATTTAGCATCTCTACTTCTATACAGGTCCTGGGTTTCCCTGAAAATACAACCTACCCTGAAAGTAAGCCCTAGCTCGATTTTTTTACGCGGGCGCCCAATATAAACCCTACCCCCCAAAAATAAACCCTAGTTAAGGGGTGGGGCGAGGCTCACGGGTAAAAATTAAGCTAGGGTGGGGATGGAGCAGGGGTGGGATTCTACCTGGTCAGAACCGGTTGTTACGATTCTGCGCAGTTTGGAGAACTTGCAAATCTCGCCACTGGCTGGTCCCGCCCCTCCCCACCCTGCCCACTCGCTCCTTACTTGGCATGTGCGCCATCCAACTTGCCTGCCTTGTGCCTTCACCTAATTTTTGGTAAGTTGCTATTTTTCCTCCCCCCCTTGACCATCAGCTGTTCCGACTATCAGCTGTGCCGGGAGATTTAGATTAGCTAGAAAGCAGGGAATCACTGGATTTCTTGATTTCTAACTAATTTAAAAGCAGAGTTTAACCTCCTTTAGGACTGAACGTTCTATTTTTCAGTGCAGACTCAGGTAGCAGATTGCAGAATGGCTGATCTCTGAGGGAATCTGTGATTCTGTGAGCAACTCAATCTACCTGCCTGCTTTGCCTGATTTGGGGTAAAAGTTGCTCTTTTTTTATAAAAAAAAAAATCAATATTTCCATAAATATTTACAATATTTACATACGAGCCACACCCAGCCAGTCACATGACCACCTCACCACACCCACAAATTAGGCCATGCCCACAGAAGCGGTTAAGAAATTTGAATCCCACCCCTGGGATGCGGGGATGGAGCTGCCCTACTTACCAGGCCTGACACCCCCCCGACACCTGCCTTGCCTTGCTGGACCCACTTCTTCTGCAGCCGCTTGCCGCCACTTGCGCACGTCACCCCCGGCATCCATTTTGCTGTCAGAGGCCTTCAAAAAAGGCCTCTGCAGCCCAGAAATTAGGTCTGGATTGACACACGCGCTGCCCCCAGCCTCCGTTTAGCCTTCAGGAAAGGCCTCTGCAGCTGGTAACAGAGCTCTGGATTGATCCAGAGGCAACGTGCAGATGCAGATGTTGAGGAAGTGGACCGGCAGTGGGCTCCTGCTGGGTGGGGCTGTTGGTGCCGCCACCGCAAGATGAGTCAGTGGAACAGCCCCCCTAAAATAAGACCTGGTATAAGACCGGGTCTTATTTTCGGGGAAACACAGTACTCCTCGACTTACGGACTCCAATTGAACCCCATATTTTTGTCACAAAGTGAAACATTTCTGAAGCGAATTTTGACCTATTGTGTGAATTTTTTTTGCTACCGCTGGCTGTTAAGCAAAACGGGCTTCCCCATTGACTTTGCTTGTCCGAAGGTCGCAAAAGGGGACCACACAATCCCAGGACACTGAAACCGTCATAATTAGGAGTCAGCTGCCATGCATCCAAATTTTGTTCGCGTGTCCTTGGGAAGGCTGCAACGGTTGTAAATGTTAAAAAAAAAACGGCCATAAGTCACTTTTCTCAAGTGTGTCGTAACTTTGAATCGTCATTAACTTACAAGGCCATATCTTACAAGGCTGTTGTAAGGACGTCAGTAGCAGATTGGGCCCTTCACATCAACGTAAGGGAACATTTTCTGCAATGGTGATACTTGTAACCCACATCAAAACTGTCCTTGACCCACAACTCTCTCCCTTCCAACTTCAGATCCGGCAAGAAAAGAAAAATCTCTATTTTTAACCCGCCGTTCCAGAGATCCGAGTTGCTGTTCTCTAATTGACGCACAAAAAGCAAAACCTTTCTGGAGCCGTGCGAAAACAATTAAATGCCCTGCTAAACACAGGCTGAGCAGCCTCTTTTTCATTCTGGTAGCCATTTTTTTTTTTAAATTAAACCAAAAAATTAAGTGGCACCTGAGTCACTCAGAAATGGATGCTTTATGGAAAGAAAATCCTTCTGGATTTGTTGTGCCTGCAACGTCCATTCCACGTGGCTCTGACTCACTTTAAAAATGTAATTTTCCAGCCAGCCTTTGTTTTAATATTTGTAAAAAAAAAAAAAAATTATCAGGCAGAAGGAGCAGAATTTAGCCAAAGCCCCTGTAAATAACTCAGGATTCCTTGCAAGAAACCTGCTCTCCTGCCTTTGTTCCTGTGGTTATCAGGACTGTCTTTAATCCACCAGATTTTTCCTGCCTCGTTTACTGTCAGCATCGTGCTTAAGATGTCTAGACAGAACAAAAACTCCCATGATGGCTTCACAACCCACTGTAAAACCTGGGGAAGGCCAGTCTTTGGGAGGGTGTGGTAAAACAGAGAACAGGAGAACGGCAGAGAACAGGAATGAAATGCAGAGAAAAGGACAAACTGCTTCTTTTAAAACCGCAAGGCTCACGGTAACCTGACACAGGTAGTCCTCGACTTACGACCACAACGGAGCCCAGAATGGAGCTGCTGATCCAGTTCTACAGAGGAATGATTTGAGTCTGTCATCTGCACCTCTATCACTGTCTGGTTCGGTTCTGCAACCCAACAGGACAGACACAGACTTCAGAGGATAATTAGGACTGCAGAAAAAACAATTGCTACCAACCTGCCTTCCATTGAGGACCTGTATGTACACTGCACGAGTCAAAAAGAAGGCTGTGAAAATATCTACAGACCCCTCACATCCCAGACATAAACTATTTCAACTCCTACCCTCAAAAGGAGCTATAGAGCCCTGCACACCAGAACAACTGGACGCAAGGACAGTTTTTTCCCGAAAGCCATCACTCTGCTAAACAAATAATTCCCTCAGCACTGTCCAACTATTTACCAAGTCTACATTACTATTACTATTAACCTTCTCATCACTCCTTACCACCCATCCCCTCCCACTTGTGACTGTATAGCTGTCCTTACGATTGTATCCTTACGATTTATATTGAGTGTTTCCTAGTGTGATTTGATTGCTTATTGTACCCTATGACTATCATTAAGTGGCGTACCTGATAACTCTTGACGAATGTCTCTTTTCTTTTATGTACGCTGAGAGCATTTGCACCAAGACAAATTCCTTGTTTGTCCAATCACACTTGGCCAATAAAGAATTCAATTCAATTCAATTCAATTCTACTATTCTATTCTATACTTCTATTCCATTTCTCATTCCAATATTCTATTCTATTCTATTCTATTCTATTCTATTCTATTCTTCTATTCCATTTCTCATTCCAATATTCTATTCTATTCTATTCTATTCTATTCTATTCTATTCTATTCTATTCTATTCTATTCTTCTATTCCATTTCTCATTCCAATTTTCTATTCTATTCTATTCTATTCTATTCTATTCTATTCTATTCTATTCTATTCTACTATTCCATTTCTCATTCCAATTTTCTATTCTCTTCTCTTCTCTTCTCTTCTCTTCTCTTCTCTTCTCTTCTATTCTATTCTATTCTATTCTATTCTATTTCTCATTCCAATATTCTATTCCATTCCATTCCATTCTATTCTATAGACTGTAACTTTGTCACTTGTCACAGTCTAGATATACGGTGTCCACAGCATTTCTATGGTCTACTAATTTAGTTTAGTTTACTGTCAGTGCACCCTGTGTAACGAAGTTAAATGCCATCTTCAGTGTACATTGTAACTCTAAAAATAAAACACAAACACACTTCCTTCGTATTCCATGCAATTGAATTGAAAACCCCTGATATCGCATTCATATTGCACTATACAGCAGAATTCAACAGAGCGACTGCCCTGGGATAGAAGCGTTTTTTCAGCCTATCTGTCCTTGTTTTTATTGTCCTGTACCATCTGCCAGATGGTAATAGTTCAAAAAAAGAGGTGCCAATGAAAAACAGAGTCCATATTACAGGTAGTCCTCGACTTACAACAGTTCATTTAGTGACTGTTCGAAGTTACCGCAGCACTGAAAAAGGCGACTTATGACCGTCTTCCACACTTATGACCGTTGCAGCATCCCCAGGGTCATGTGGTCAAAATTCAGCCTCCTGGCAAGCGGAGTCAATGGGGAAGCCAGATTCACTTAACAAGGGTGTGACTAATTTAACAAATGCAGTGATTCACTTAACAAATGGGGCAAGAAAGGTCGTAAAATGGGACGGAATTCACTTAACAACGGTCTCACTTGGCAGCAGAAATTTTAGGCTCAATTGGGATCATAAGTGGAGGAAGCCTACCTGTATTGCCAATGAACGCACCACCGTTGTCACAGTTTATCTTGTGTTTTTATTTTTATTTTTCATGCGTGGGTTTCTTCTTCACTTCGAAATAGAAATTTTGGTGCTCAGTTTGGTCCTAACTTGAGGACAATCTGTACTGAAAACTGCATTGCTCAGTCGACCTATTTTCCGTCAACTTTCACTTTTCTTTGAGGGCAGAATAATAGCTGCTTTCTATGCTGCCCAATGACTGTCCTTTGATGTTTAAAATGTAGAAGACTTTAAAAAAAATAGAAATAGAGAAAAGGCATTAATAAAACCAAAGAAGCATTTAATATTTAAATATATTTGATTTATGGCGCACAGCTGTTTTTTTAAAAAAAAAACTATAGAAAGCACAGCCATCCTGATCACTCCAGTTCTTATAATCATGAAATTCAGATTAGGATGGAATCAACATGATTTAGAGGCTGGAGGCTAAAATGATGAACGGTAACAGGAAATGAGTATGTCTAAGCCTAAGAAAGCGTCACTAGGGGTGACATGATAGTAGTATTCCAATATTTGAGGGGCTGCCACAAAGAAGAGGGGCTTAACCTATTCTCCGAAGACGGCAGGACCTGTTCTCCGAAGGACAAGAAGCAATGGATGGAAACTAATCAAGAAGAGAACTAAGGAGAAATTTCCCAACAGTGAGGACAATTAACCAGTGGAAAGTTGTGGGTGCTCCATCACGGAAGGTTTTCAAGAAGAGAGTGGACAATCATTTGTCCGTAATGCTATAGGGTCTCCTGTTTGGGCAATGGGTTGGACTAGAAGACCTCCAAGGTGCCTCTCAACTCTGTTATTCTGAAATATTGTCCCCAGCTCTTCCTTCTTCAAACTGAGTGATGTTGACGAGTCCAAAAAGGGTATGAATATTTGCTTGCTCTTAGGCAATACATGAATTGATGCTGATGAGGATACGGCCTCAGTATGAATTGAATCTGTGCACATTTTTTAAAATAAAAAATGCCGTTAGTTAGTTTCGTTTATTGATTAGCCGATAGGCCCTATCCAAATACAGAATTCCAAGTACAAATTATATAACAAAATCCTATAAAAACCATTTAAAATGCAGTAATTTGATATATAGATAAACAAAGTAAGATAAAATTACATATTTCAGTATCACCCCTACGCTTACCCCAATCGGTCCCACATATGCTGATCTCAGCCGAACTATTTTACTTAAGTACTGCGCCGTATTAAATGTTGTTTTCAAATTCTGGACGCACATAAGGTATGTTTTTTTCAGGAGGCTGTGAGTTCAATCCTAGGTATTTCTCTCTCTAGGCACACTGAGTATATATATCTACTGAACAAAACTCTGCAGTGGTGAGAGGAAAGGCATCCGGCCATTAAAACACTCTGCTAGCTCCACTCAGATTGTGGGATTGTTAAATGAAGATGATGATAAGGTATGATGTTTTAATATGGGGATCCCGATGGGTCATTCATTTAATATATGTGTCAGATCCGTGTATCTGTCATTTCTTCAGCGGAAGAAGAAAAAGGGGGCGGGGGGAGAAGACTGATAAAGAAATCCTTTCTTGATCTAATCTGAATATATTTAATCTTACATCGAATTTGTATAACCCACACATGACACAATGGAGGGAGAAAAGCCAGATGGCCGGAACCTATCACCTCTGAGAGGCACAACCAGGAGATGAGAAGATCATAAAAATTCCACAGTGAGATGTGTCCTGGGAATCTCTGGAAAAGTTCATTCTAAAAAGGAGGTGGGGGAAAATTAGGTATGCCCTGGGAAACTGTGAAAAGGATCGTTTCTACAGAAGGGGTGGCTTTTGTTTTACTAAATACACATCGAGATAAGGGGAGGGGTTCTAAACTCCCTTATCTACCCCTGTATGCCTGAGGGACCTTAGACGCTGCTTTGAACTCCTACAAGAATTGTCTCATCTCAATAAAGGATTCCTTTTTGATACGTTTGGTTTTCAGAAGTTCATTCTTGTTGATTGAATGGGGAAAAGTTCTGTAGCCTGACAATATGAGCCAAGGCACCTGCCTCTCACCCTCTTATACAAATAACAATCCAATAGTATGTAAGCCAAGTCTTCTACGTCTGCCTCTATGAAAAATGATGCACTTCCAAGCAAGGAGAATCCCTGCAAATTAACCTAGTCAATGCCATGATGGTGTTGACTAAATTTGGCTGACAACCCATTCCCTACAATGAAGAGCTGAATCTCAGCGTATAACCACTGAAAGACTTTGCATAGAGACTCCATTTAATGCCTTCCAGGAAGCCTTGTCACAAATAATTCATCTCCACCACTCCTCAGAGTGTCATCTTGAATCAGGCACTATCTATTGCCTGGAAATAGCCAGCTTAATTCAGGTCACACCAAGAGCTCCCGTCAGAGGTGTGGGCGCGCATGTGCCTGCCTGCCTGCACCAACACACACATGATTTTTTAAGCGTGACAACACTCCGTTTCCTATTCCAAAGGCTTCTTCAAACACTGAGAGAGCAGCAGTGAACCTACAACTGGAACTGGAGAAGGAAGAACAAGCCATTTCCTGCAGCTGCCCAGATGTGCACAATTTAGCAACCAAGCTTGTTCCGTGCATTAGTCATATCCAGATTTAGTGTCTAATCTAGAACCTATCCAACCTAGACCCCAACCTAATCCAACCTAGAACTAAGGAGAAATATTCCTGACAGTGAGAAGAACGGAGTTGGAAGGGATCTTGGAGGTCTTCTAGTCCAAACTCCTGCCGAAGCAGGAAACCCTATAGCATTCCAGACAAACGGTTGTCCAATCTCTTCTTAAAAACCTCCAGTGTTGGAACAGTTGTCTCCTGGAATTGTGGATGCACCATCAGTGGAGGTTTTCAAGATTGGACAACCATTTGTCTGCAATGATATATAGATTTGTTCAAACAGTGGGTTGGACTAGAAGACCTCCAAGGCCCAACCTTATGATTCTGTATTCTATGCTCTTGAATCTTAAGGAGGAATTTCCTGACAGTGAGAGCAATCAACCCATGGAACAGAAGTTGCCAGAAGAGACTAGACTGCCACTAGACTGCCATGTGTCAGAAATGGTGTAGGGTCTCCTGCTTGGGCAGGGGGTTGGACTAGATGACCTATACAAGGTCCCTTCCAACTCTGTTAATCTAATCAAAAAACAAGATGATTAGGGGACTGGAGGCTAAAACATACGATGAACAGTTGCAGGAACTGGGCATGGGTAGTCTAGTGAAGAGAAGGACCAGGGGAGACATGATAGCATCTTCCAATATTTGAGGGGCTGCCACAAAGAAGAGGGGGTCAAGCTATTTTCCAAAGCCCCCAAAGGCCAGACAAGGAATAATGAATGGAAACTGAACAAGGAGAGATTCAACCTGGAAATAAGGAGGAATTTTCTGACAGGGAGAACAATCAACCAATGGAACAGAAGTTGCCCTTGAAAGTTGTGGCAGCTTCATCACTGGAGGCTTTCAAGAAGAGACTGGACTGCCCCTCTGTCAGAAATAGTATAGGGTCTCCCGCTTGGGCGAGCGGTTGGACTAGATGACCTACAAGGTCCCTTCCAACTCTGTAAATCTGTTAATCTTCCCAGCTGTTGTTAGAATCAGCTGGAAGGGGAGCAGATGAAAAGATGTAAAGCCAAGAAAGGAAGGAATCAGGGCCAGCTGCTGTTCCTGTCCCTTGCCCTTCCCAAAATAGAGGCAGTCCTTGACTTACAACAGTTTGTTTACTGACCATTCGAACTTACAACACGCTGAAAAAAGTGACTTAGGACCGTTTTTCACAGTCCCGACCTTTGCAGCCTCCCCATGGTCACGCGATCCAAAATTCACAGGCTTGGCAACTGGTTCTTATTTATGAGGGTCGCAGTGTCCTGGGGGGGGGGGTGTCACGGGGTCTCCCTTTTGGGACCTTCTGACGCGCCAAGTCAACAAGGGAAGCCAGCGTTCCTTAACAACCACGTGACCAACTTCATCACTTCATCAGATTCGCTTAACGAACATGGCCGGAAAGGTTGCAAAAAATGGGCCGAGGCTCCCTTAACCAGGGTCTTCCTTAGCAAACAGGAGAAAAAAAAAATTGGTCTCAAATCGGGGCCATAAGCCGAGGACTGCCTTGTTGAGGGGTGGGCTTATTATTCCTCTGGCAGCTTCTCTTCCGGGCATTGCAAAGCGGAAGGCTTTGCAAAGGAGCACCGAGCAATCAGAGGCAGCGCACTGCAAAGCATGCACTGACCCAGGGGGAGGGGATTCTTGTGTGGGGAAGGGGGGGGGGGGTTGTCACTCCTTCCCTGTGTCTGTTGGGGGAAAAGCCCCCCCCCTTTTTTCTCCAATCAGGGAAGCATCTTCCCTCCAATGAATCCTTTGATTTTTTTAAAAAATATTTTTTTTGCCTGCACGGACTCTCTCTCCTGTTTACAGGAAGCGCTTCCCTCCCTCCATGCTGCCTCCGTTGCCAAAGGAGGAAGTGGGCGCCTCCCCCTAATACTACGAACCCGCAGCATTGCGGTGTGTGGGTGCAGATTTTGGACCTGGGCAAGAAAAGCCCTTTGGCCGTCTGTCGGTCTCTCTGTCTAGCCAGCCAGCCCCCTTCCTTCTGGGCAGGCCAGGACGGGCGAGAGGCCGGCCTTTGCAAAAGGAACCAGAGGAATGGCACAGAGGGTGGTGCTAGATGACTGGCATGTTATTCCCAGGCAAAAGGAGTAAACAAGCTCCCTCTCGCTGGCTGGTGAGGAGGGGGGTCAGGGAGTGGGGGGCCACCGAGGGGAGCGCCAACGTCACACTTGCTCCCTCCGGCCTCTTCCTGGCGTGTGGCGCAGCCCAACACAAAGTAAGGCGGCCTGGAGGGGCGGGCAGGAGATCTGGAAAGGATGGGGCAGGATGCCGCCCAGAGGTCTCGTTTCTTATGCTTGTTCGATGCTTTGACGGCCCCATGGTTTGCATTTCGACAATTTCTGTGAGATTTGGGGGGGGGTTGTTGTTTTTGGTCATCACCCGTGATGGGGGGGGTCGGAATCCCTGATCACGACAATTTCTACCCAAACCTTTGTTGCAACTGGGCGGGCTCGTATGTCCCCTCCGCTTACAGCTCTGCAGTCTTTAATAATGTTTGTTCCTGGAACCATGTTTGCATGTGAAAGAAACAGAGGAATGCAAACACACATACAAACAGGAATGCAAAAACACACACACACATAAACACATGCACACACAAACAGGAATGCAAAAACACAGACACACACACACACACACAACACCTCTGTTGTCTTGTTGCTCACAACCCCTAAGGAGTGATAAAACGAGTTGAATCAGAAACGGCCTTTTGCCGCTCTTCCAAGACCGCGGTGAGGAATACAGGTATTCCTCGCCTTACAACAGTTCCTTTAGTGACCGTTCGAAGTTCCAACATCACCGGGAAAAGCGACTCATGGTGATTTTTTTTCACACTTGCGACTGTTGCAGCGTCCCCTGATCCAAAACTCGAGTGCTTGGAAACTGGTTCGTATTTATGACGGTTGTGAGGTTCCGGGTGACACGATGACCCCCCCCTCTTTTTGCAAACTTCCAACGACCAAAATCAATGGGGAAGCCACATTCACTCAACAACCATGCGGCTAACTTAAGAGCTGCAATGATTCACTTAGCAACAGCGGCAAGAAAGATCGTAAAATGGAGCAAAACTCATTTAACCCATCTCTCGCTTGATTCAACTAGCCTTGTGTGGCCATACACACACTGTTGTTTGTTCATTTCTCATTTTCTCTGCCTGGTCCTAATATCCATCCGACTCCTGTCTTCACAGAGACCGACAGGTGGACAAGAGATGCACACAAAGCCATGTTGGAGTTAAGCTCTTCGTTTAAGTTAAGTTATGCTTAAAGATTTAAGGTTTGAGCTAAGCTGTGCTTTGTTCTGGGAGTTTGGAAGTCCTAAATTTGCCACACGTAGTTCTCAACTTACAATGCTTCATTTAGTGACCATTTGAAGTTACGACGGCACGGGAAAAAGCTCATTGACTTTCATGTCAAAAGGTCGCAAAAGGGAACACATGACTCTTGGACGTTGCAACCGTCATAAATACGAGTCAGTTGCCAAGCAGCTGAATTTTGATCACATGACCATGGGGAACGCTGTAACGGTCATAAATGTGAAAAACGGTCTTCAAGTCCAAACAGTGTATATATGCATACATACAGTTTATTTACATTTATTTACACGTCACCCTTATTTTCCAAAATGTTACCAGGTCATCAGACATCACCTTTTCTTTATCCAGCCGTACCAGATATCCCATATTTTATAATATTCACTGTCTTGGTTATCTTTTAACGGTCTATCCATCTCGGCACTTTCATATATAGAATTTAAAATGAGGAAGGAGTTATCATGACAATGTATAACACGCTATCAGAAGAAAAGTACAAGTGTATCTACTGCTCAAACAACGCTGTAAAATGCATATATATGTTTTTAATTTCATAAACATTGAATAAATATATATTTAATAAGTCCAAACAGTCACTAAATGAACTGTTACCTGTACTGGATATAACACCACTTCCAAGCCCATCATAGTTCCTGCAAAACCTTTTGAATCAAAATAACTGAAGGGACACCAGAGTCTGTCCTATTATAGCATCATCTGAATGTAACATCTCAGCCACAATAAATAGGTATTTCAAATGGAGAGATATTACCATTTTTGTGCAAGAGGAAGAAAATTTTCCTCGCTTCACGCACATGTTTTTGCCCAAGCCAAATCATCAAGCCAAAAATATGAACACCTAAATACCTTGCTTTAAAAAAAAACCCAAGGTGAGCTGCTTTCTAACAGATTAAAGATAAATACGTGAACGTGCTGGAAATCCATAGGCACCAAAAATCTTTCCCCTGGATGTGGAAAACGCTTCAGAAATTATAGCTGTGATGCTTCTCCCTCCGACTAAAACTTGGAAGGGAAACACAGGTTGGTTGCTTCACAATGGCTAGAAGCATTTTATCTCAATTTGAAGTAGTAAACCACAATTCACTTGAGAGCCATTTCGCTGTGGTTCTACATCCAAACTTAAGAATCTATGACAATCCTGAGCAGACTAGTAACTCACTGCTAAACAAGGGAAAACAGTAGATCAAGGCTGTGATGGAATCGTTCTTACACCTTCCAAACATGCTTTTTATGAATTAGCTAGAGAGAGAAGTTCCATTGCCTTCCTTAGTCAATGTTCCTCAAAACTGTCTTACAAGTCTTCTCCTATTTTTATTTCTATTTTGCCTTTTCACAAATAATTCAAGGCTGTGAATATATCCAACACGGCTTCTTTCTCCTATTTTCTCCATAACAACAGCCCTATGGAGTGGGCTGGGCTGATAGAGAGAGACTGGCCCAAAGTCACCCAGTTGGTTTTTCATGCCTAAGGAAGGACTACAACTCCCAGTCTCCTGGTGATGGGCCCAAAGTCATCCAACTGGCTTTCATGGTTAAGGTGGGACTAGAACTCCCAGTCTCCTGGTGATGGGCCCAAAGTCGCCCAACTGGCTTTCATGCCTAAGGAGGGACTACAACTCCCAGTCTCCTGGTGATTGGCCCAAAGTCATCCAGCTGGCTTTCATGCCTAAGGTAGGACTAGAACTCCCAGTCTCCTGGTGATTGGCCCAAAGTCACCCAAGCTGGCTTTCCTGACTAAGGTGGAATTAGAAGTAGAAATTGGGATGCCCAGATGTGCAAACCAAGCATCTTTCTGACGCAACCATCTCCATATCCCAGTCAAAGAACACATTACAGCAGGTCTCCAAACTAGTAAGACTTGTGGATTTCAACTCCCCAAATTCCCCAGCCAGCTTCAAAATTTTAAATTGCCAACTTTCGAGACCCCTGCGTTACAGCATCAACACTTTTAAAGGTTTGGGAACCTTCGGAACATATATCCAATTTGCTTTCCTTTCCATCACACAGAGAATACGGATCAAAGGTTTTTTAAAAAGTCCCCAAAACATCCAGCTTATAAATGAAACCCTCTGCCAAGGCTCTTACTTGTTCACACTTGAGAAATGTTTTCTTATGTACAGCAGATAATAGAATTACCAGCAATCCACTTCACAAGCTGTTGTAAATTGATTTTTTCAAATTAATCTTTAACTAAAAGCTAAATAGATCCATCTGTGGCACGGAAAGAGGAACCGTTGCGGTGTTGGTTCATGTGAGCTTCTGTGTTCGTTTGATGGAGCTAGAGGTGACAGCTCTCCATCAACGCCATCATCTTGAGTACAATGACCCTGCATTGCAGCCATCAACATTATCGTTACAACTCTTATTTACTCTAATGGTCACTCAAAATTGGCATTTTTGGCTAAAGAGGGGATAACTTGGGGAGAGTTTCTTCCTAAAGATGCATGAGTTGGAGGAACGTTTTGTACATTTCTCTCTCAAACTTAATGATCAGCTTTTTACAACATATCGAAGTAGACACATACATTTCTACATTCTAACAGAGTAACAAAGTTGGAAGGGACCTTAGAGGTCTTCTAGTCCAACCCCCTGCTCAAGGAGGAGACCCTGTACCATTCCAGGCTCTTCTTGAAAACCTCCAGCGATGGAACAATTTCTAAAGGCAAGCCATCCCACCTAGTTGTTCCCACTATACACTGTCCCCAAGTTACAATGACAATTGAGTCCTACATTTTTGTTGATAAGTGAAACATTTATTCCGTTAATTTTTGTCCCATTTTACGACCTTTCTTGCCCCAGTTGTTAAGTGAATCGCTGCAGTTGGTAAGTCCGTAACAAGGTTGTTAACTGGACATGTGACAATATTCCTTCCGACGCCGTGATAATAAAAAAAGGTTTTAGAATGTGCAGAGATGGATAAGCTATTGATGGCATTGAAAGAGAGAGAGGAAACAGAGTCCCGCGAGAGTTAGAACCTATGGTACAACTGGTTAGAAGGTAGGCGTAAAGTAGATGGACGAAAGATAGCTAGGAGTTATGGTAAGATGAAATAATACCGTGTATAACTATGTAAATAATTATGCAAATAACTATGTGAATATATGCCTTAAATTGAATGTAGGAATAACTAACAATATGTGTAGGAACCTACACATTTAGAAATATGTCAATGTGAGTGAACACTATTGCCAACACGCTGTAATGAGAGGAAATGTGTTTTTAATTGTGAAAATATGTTCAATAAAGATTTTTTTTTTTAAAAAAAGAACTGTTTACAAATATAAAATTGTTTTAAAAATTGTTTCTTGGAGGAAAAGGATAACGTTCCTGTCTGGCAGAATTACTCCATGTCTTTCCTCGAGGAGTTAAGATAGTGTACGTTACTCCTACTCCTTCAGTCTGTTCCCCACAATAATTTGATGAGGGTGGGTTGGATGGAGAGAGGAGGGGAGCATTTATTTCCTTCACCCAGCGGACGGCTGTGATTCAGGTGGATTTGAACCTGGGTTTCCTCAGCCATTTGCCTGAAATGGTATAGGTTCTCTGTTCTGATCTAGCTTCCCAAACATGACAAACCCTCTATTTAAATCAACCATTCCTTTATTAGGAGCGTCAGCAGCCCTGGCAAAAAGTCCCTCTCGCACCGCAGGCTAACAAGTCCATCCAGCTGGGAGATGAGCTAGGGTGGGGCTTTGCTAGCAGCGGTAGCTCTTCTGTCCCAAGGACCGGCCCATAGATTTCCAGTGCTCTCCTCTCCTCTACCTTCTGTTCATCCATGCGTCAGGCACTGGACCCAGCTTTTCCTGTTCTTCCTCATCAGCCACCTCCAGACCTTGGGGCTGTTGACTCTCCATCTGAGGGCTGATGGATGGCCCAGTCCCTCCTCTCTCTCTCTCTCTCTCGTCTTCTCTCTGTTCTCTCTCTCGCCTTTGTCTCTCTCTCTTTCTCTACCAGCTCCAATCCCTTTTCCCCCTCAGAACTCTCAAGTTGCCTTGATGCTGACCCCGACTCCCCCAACTCCTTCTCTTCTGATTCAGCTGCCGGAGGGGCCAGCAGCTAACAGGCCACAACAGTAGGTGGTTGGACTAGAAGACCTCCAAGGTGCCTTCCAACTCTGTTGTTCTGTTCTGAGTCAATTGACACACATCTGGATTTTGATCATGATATCATGGGGACACTGCAAAGGTGAAGTGTGAAAAATGGCCACAAGTCACTTTTTTCAATGCTCTGTAACTTTGAGTGGTCCTTAAATGAACTGTTGTAAGTTGAGAAGTACTTGAATTGTTCTGCTAGGGAATGTTTCAATGGTTAAGTAGGCTTGGGGCAACCTGCTTGGATGACTTCCTCATTCGTGGCTGCTGTGGGTATACACTAAGAAAGCCCTTTTCTGAACTGCAACACAACCCCAGCCAGCTAATCCTGTTGAATCTAGTGTGGCTGAAAAATACAAGTTACCTTTCAAATTGACACCTGGATGCACTTGTGAATGATGACGGAAAGCAAGAGGAAGAGAAACCATCTGCCCCGGCCCTATTATTGGTAGACCTCGACTTTCAACAATTCTATTAGTGACCACTCAAACTTACAACATTATTGACTTAATCACCATTTGTCACACTGATGACCGTTGCCACATTCCTATGGGGACCTGATCAGAATCACTTAGCAACCAACTCATATTTATGATGGTTGCAGCGTCCCGGGACTATGTCGCCCCTTTTTGCAAAGATCTGACCACAAAGTCCATGGGGAAGGCCCAATTCACTTAACAACCGTGTCACTAACTGAACTTCAAGTGATTCATTTAATCACTGCGGCAAGCATGGTCATAAAATGGGGGCAAAAACCTGTTTAGCAACTGCTTTGCTTAGCCATTTTGGTCGAAAGTGGAGGACTAGCTGTATTCAATGGGCAACTTTTATGCAGTTTAATTGCTGACCTCCTCACTGAACGAAAAGAATGCCGGCTCTTAATGCTGGGATTGTCATAATAACGTTTCCCCCCGGGGAAACCAGAACTTGAAAAACAAAAACAATATATTGACACTTTTCGCTTCTCCGGGAGATCACTTCGCGGAATAAGATCTCAAATGTTTTGAACTTCCTTCCAATTCTCAGTAAATACGTTGACTTGAAATGCAGTTTTCAGCAACAGGGGAAGGAAAGTAGGTGAGGAGAAATTCACAGGAGGCTTCCGAGGTGATGTTCCATGCAACAATAATTCTGCTTGTTTGTACGGTTCATTTAGTGGCCGTTCAAAGTTACAAATGGCACTGAAAAAAGGGGCTTATGACCATTTTTCACACTTACTGGCATGCCCCTGTTGGAGACTGACTCCGAGGGAGAGGAAGAACAGCCAACAGGGAGTGGAAATGTGGCTCTGGGGGTTGTGGAGGAGGCTGGGGAAGGGCAGAGGCTGGCTGGGCAGTCAGAGGAGGACCCAGGCCCATCCCCTATCCATCCTAGGGCACGCAGGGAGGAGAGGGCAAGGGAGAGACGTGAATGGTGTGGTCTATGGGGGAGGAAAGGGCCTTGATCCTCTTCATGGGCTGCAGCTGTGAGAACTGGTTCAAAGGACGGACCTGCGTATGGGCCAGTGCTGGAAACAAAGCTTGGAAATATCTCTAGCCTGTCCATTCCTATCTGAGTTTGGCGTCCTTCCCAGTGGGTGTTCCGATATCCGTGGACGTCTTCAAGCCCTTATCTTGCCTGGTTCCCTTAATTGCTTCAGTGTGGTTTGTATTGTTTTTTCTCTTTATAATTTACAGGCATTTTTAGTTTAAACAGCATTTCCTCCTTTTCGTAACTGCTTGTGGGGGAGTTTTTTGTCTCCCGTCAAGGATATTTGGAGCTTTGAAGCAAAGTGAAGGAATAAAAGGGGCTTCACCTGTTTTTGTGACTGTCATCACACTTACGACCGTTTTGGTAACCCCTATGATCATGTGATTTACATCTGGATACTTACCAAACGACTCATATCTATGATGCTTGCAGTGTTCTAGTGGCAAGCTGTTCCGCTGATTAATTGTCCTCAGTGTTAGGAAGTTTCTCCTTAGTTCCAGGTTGTTTCTCTCCTTCATTAATTTCCATCCATTGTTTCTTGTCTTGCCTTCTGGAAAATAAGTTGATCCCTTCTCTTCTTTGGGGCATCCCCACAAATACTGGAACGCTGCTATCATGTCACTCCCAGTCCTTCTTTTTCAAACTGACCTAACAAAAGATCTGAGGAAATCTTCAAAGATTGAACAGAACCGCACGTTTCTATGCTGGTCAGAGACCAAAGAAAGCACTTAAGATCCTTCCATTCATCCCCTCTCATTTCAGCCAGTGATTATTTCACTAAGTGATACAAATCGGGTTTTTATTCTGGAATCCCTGAACAATTCTATCCCGGAGGAAGAATTGAGCTGCAGGCCACAGCTTCCGTTTTCAAACACTCACAAGCAAAAGTTGCTGCCCTGGAAAAACAAAAGATCAGCTCCATTTCTTCAAGACTTCAAAAATGTATAGCAGGGTTATTTAAAAAAATAAAATAAAATCTGAATTTAGGTATCTCCATGCCATTGCACCTGTGCTAGTATAAAACATTTTGTAAGTAAAGATCTGCACGTGTTTTTCTACCCAGTTCCTTTCTATCGAATGGAATTACATGTACAGCCTAACAATAGCTCAATTGTTGTCTAAGGACTTGGCACCCAGGGAAACAATGATTCTTTTTTCTTCTTTTCCCCAAAAGTAAAATTAAAACAGTAAGGGGGGGAACCAAAGTCATTTCAGGAAGAAACGAAAAGCTTTGATCCTCTTCCACCCACGATATGTGAACGGAAGATTTTCAAGATGAAGAGTTTTGGAAAGGATGATCACAAATTTCCTGAATGTGGCCCCCTCGACCAGATAAGCTACACCCAGGTTGTCCCGTAGGTGCATTTTCAAAAGGCACCTGGACTTTCTGGATTTTCCTTGAAGACGTTTCACTTCTCATCCAAGAAGCTTCTTCCTACAGCCGTGATGGCGAACCTATGACACGCGTGCTGGAGAGGTCGCCCAGAAGGGCCGCACACGAGGGGTCACCCAGAAGGGTCCCACTGCGCATGCACACGCGGCCCCTGCCAGCCAGCTCATTGTTGGATAGCTGCCGCGCATGCGCAGAGGGAAACACGCACGTGGGAGAAGCCTGTGCATGCAGAGGCATGCAGCGTGCAGGGGGATCTGCGTGCACATGTGCAAAGGCAGGGGAAGTTGCGCACGCATTGCATCATGGGTGCAGGCATGTGAGTGCATGCGCGCACACTTTTGGCACACAACGTGGAAAAGGTTCCTAGAGCAATATTGGCGTCAATTGCGGTTGTTTAAGTTGGGGACTATCTGCGTATCATACTCAACCACACATCGATCAGCTGTGACTTTAACTATGGCCAGGATAATATCTGCCTGGTGCGCCCTGGATAAAGTATGAACTCCTTCCTTCTTCTCACATATTTGTCCCACGTGATCAGGTAGTTAGGTTATTTCTGGCTTCAAGAGTCACCAAGGGACTCCTTCCAATTGTACGAAAACAGGGAGCCAACCAACCTATAAACACTGGATGCCACACTGAGCAATATTCTTGGCGCATTTTTTTTTTAAACTCCTTGAAGGGCACCAAAATCTCCCTGAGACGCCCCCATCACCGAGACTGTTCTTTTTTTCCTCTCGGGAGCCCATTTAAATCACATTATAAAATGCAAGCGTGTGCTACAGCTACCCATTCTTCCCTTGGGTTCATTTAAGGTCCCCTGTTGTTTGTTTTGGCTGAAAGGCACCAGGGTGTTTATGAAAAACGAGTTACGCGTTCTTTTTGGCACGGGGGTTTCTTCCTGCGGAATCCGTGCCCTCCCCCCCTCTTTTTTTTTGGAAAAGCGCTCCTCGGCTTAGCTTGAGATTCTGCATTTCCTACTCCCGAGACCCTCGCACCCACAAAACGACTTCACTTTTAATGCATCAGGGATTCTTTCCTATCGGGAAAAAATAAAAATGCCAGCCCGCCCGGATTTGCAAAATATCCTGAAATGAAGGATCGTAGCCAGGAGCAAAATGCTATTTGAAAACCTCAGAGAGCCAAACCTCGGGGAGATCCTTAAATGCACCAAAAGTCAAAGCCTCATCCTTACTCTTTTTAAGTTTCCTCAGAACTCTTGACAATAGAATAAGGAAACTTGACGGAAATATTTGAAAGAGCGGAAAACCCAAGAGGAAAAGAGAGCCACTAGCCAGGGTTCAAAGCTACTACCAGCAACACACTTTCTCAAGGTCACTCAGCCAGCATGACAAAGCAAAGCACTGAAACTATTTTCAAGGCAGCCTGATAATTAAATGTTATAGGATCGGCAATTATCTTGCCTATATCAGGATAACTGGAAAATACAAGATACTTCCAACGAAAACTTATTGCTTGGGGGGAGGGGGAATTCAGATCACGATTAAGAAAAAGTCACTTTCTTTTCTTACAATCCACAGCCCCTGTTTGACCTTTAAATGATAAACACAGCTACCCTTCCAAGCCTCGGGTTTTGTTCTGTTTTTTTGCTTCACCTTGCTTACAATAAAATTGGAGAGTAGGGGGAGGAGAAAGGGAAGGCCTACTTAAAAGAAGAGCCCTCTGCTTTACTACTTTGTTTAGTGACCATTTGGAGTTACGACGGCATTGAAAAAAAGTGACTTCACCCTTTTTTTTCACACTTACAACCATTGTAGAATCCCCATGGTCCCATGATCCAAATTCAGATTATTTTCGGTTAAATTCAGTTAGAACAATTAATCCGTGGAACAACCTGCCTCCAGGAGTTGTAAAATGCTCAAACACTGGAAGTTTTTAAAGAAGAGACTGGATAACCACTTGTCTGGAATGGAATAGGGCCGTGATGGCGAACCATTTGCGCAGGCATGCGAGTCCCAGACAAACTTACCTGCACTGAGCATGCGTGCAGCTGATTTTCGACCCGTTTGAGGCTGTTTTCGGCCTCCCTGAGGCTCGAGGGAAGCCTCTGCAGCCTCGGGAGGCTGAAAAATGGGCCTTCCGGAAATACCAGAAGTGCCGAAACGGGCCCGTTTTTCGGCCTCCCGAGGCTGCAGAGGTTTCCCTCGAGCCCACGTCAGGCCGAAAACTGCCTTCCCTGGACTCCAGAAGCCCTCCATAAGCTGAAAATGGTCACTGCTGGTATTTCCGAAAGGCCCATTTTTCAGCCTCCCGAGGCTGCAGAGGCTTCCCTCAAGCCTCCGGGAGGGCGAAAAAGGCCACAAACGGGCTGAAAAATCAGCTGGGAGGCGCACGCATGCGCAGTACAGGTAAGAGCGTGTGGGGGGGTGTTGCACGCGCATGCCCAGGGAGGTGGGGGCACATTGCCTTCTGGGTGCTGGCAATTTTGGGCACGGGAGCCCCCAAAGGTTAGCCACCACTGGTATAGGGTTTCCTGCCTGAGGAGGGGGTTGGACTAGAAGACCTCCAAGGTCCCTTCCAACTCTGTAATTCTGTTCTATTCTATTCCGGTGCTTGGCAACAACAGTTACTTTCGCTCAGCCCAACTCATCCTTCTCACAGAGTTGTTCTGGGGAATAATTTGAGGAAGAAGACGTGTTGGATAGGTTTGCCATCTTGAAGTATTGGGAGAGAGGGAGGGAGGGGGATGAAAGGGAGGGAGAGAAGGAGGGAGGGAGAGGGAGGGAGGGATTAAGGAGAGGGAGGAAAGGGAGGGAGGACAGAAAGGGAGGGAGGGAAGGAGGGAGGGGGAGGGAGGGAGGAGGCAGGCAGGCAGGCAGGCAGGCAGGCAGGCAGGCAGGCAGGCAGGCAGGAAGGAAGGAAGGAAGGAAGGAAGGAAGGAAGGAAGGAAGGAAGGAAGAGTAAGACTTAATCATCTACAGGTAATGCTGATAATGATAATCATCTTCAGAGACAGATGCTCTGCTCAGAATTAGGATGCTTGGCTAGACTGACCAATAATCAGAATTTGGACCATGACAGTTTTCTCGCATTTCCACTAGACTTGAATCAAGAGCAGGATTCAGCAGCATGTCAAGCATCAGATCAGACTCAGTCTCTTGAATAGAGCCAAATTTCGTTATCCTGCTTGTAAAATCAGAACATCACGCTTGCCCTTCAATGAACCCACCCAATTGTAATACATTTTTTTTTGGTTGTGTTTTGTTTTTACTCATTTTTATTTTTGACGTGCTTCTATCAGGAACTGGTCTGCTACCGTAGTATAAGTTCTAGTCTGTTTTGTATACACCATTGGCCCCTTTATGGGCTGTGGACTTCAACTCCCAGAATTCCTGAGCTAACATGACTGGAGGAGGAATTCTGGGAGTTGAAGTCCCCAGGTCATAAAGGGGCCGTAGTTCCCCACCCCTGGCTTAGGGGGATAGGAACCAGGGTAGTTGCAGTTTTAAGAGGCCGATCAAAGTCCTGCAGGAGGAGGAAGGAGGAACTGCGTCTATAAAGGGTCTATAAAGGGTTTTTATCCTTCAGCCTTTAATTGTGGAGAATAAAAACTCAGGCGGAAGACAAATGCCGATATTGCCATGTTCCCTGAAGCTCAGAATGGGTACACACACATTAAGGAGATACACAAGTCACAGGATGTTCCCAAGTAACAATGCCTTAGGGCCAGCAACTCAAACTTTTGAACTTCCTCCATTAAAAAAAAAAACACATCCATAGATACAGAAAAATCTATGTTCTCCGCGGAGGACACAAAACACATCCAAAGCTTCCTGTTAAGGCACAGAACGTGCAGTTTTGATTGTGCAGTTTTGATTGCGCAGCAAATGGTCCCCTTCGTCGTCCTCACTCACACACACACACACACCACCCCCGGTTCTCTGCGCTGTTTCAGTCCAGTTGATCGCTACCGAATGCAAACCTACTGACTTGCACAGACGTAAGGAGAGAGGGTTTAAAGGCACCGGGGTACAAAGCGGGAGATCAAGAGTCCTAGTCCTGCGCCTTAGGCATGAAAACAGACTGGGTGACTCTGGGCCAATCACCAGGAGAGAGTGAGTTCTAGTGCCCCGTTAGGCATCAAAGCCAACTGGGCGGACCTTGGTCCAATCAGCAGGAGACTGTGAGTGGTAGCTCCGCCTTAGGCATGAAAGCTGTCTAGGTGATCTTGGGCCAATCACCAGGATACAGTTGAGTTCTAGTCCCCGTTAGGCATCAAAGCCAACTGGGCGACCTTGGTCCAATCAGCAGGAGACTGTGAATGGTAGCTCCGCCTTAGGCATGAAAGCTGTCTAGGTGATCTTGGGCCAATCACCAGGAGACAGTGAGTTTTAGCTCCGCCTTAGGCAAGAAAACCGACTGGGTGACCTTGGGCCAATCACCAGGAGAGAGTGAGTTCTAGTCCCCGTTAGGCATCAAAGCCAACTGGCGGACCTTGGTCCAATCAGCAGGAGACTGTGAGTGGTAGCTCCGCCTTAGGCATGAAAGCTGTCTAGGTGATCTTGGGCCAATCACCAGGAGACAGTGAGTTCTAGTCCCCCATTAGGCATCAAAGCCAACTGGGCGACCTTGGTCCAATCACCAGGAGACGGTGAGTTTTAGCTCCGCCTTAGGCAGGAAAACCGACTGGGTGACCTTGGGCCAATCACCAGGAGACAGTGAGTTCTAGTCCCCCCCGTTAGGCATGAAAGCTGTCTAGGTGACCTTGGGCCAATCACGAGGAGATTGCGAGTTCTAACCCTTCAAGTATTGCAAGATAGCTACCATATCACCCCTAATTCTTCTCTTCGATAGACTGGACATACCTACTTCCCTCAACCATTCATCATATGATTTAGTCTTCAGTCCCCTAATCCTCTTTGTTACTCTTCTCAGCGAACTTCCTAGGGTCTCAGTAACTTTTTTGTATGTGTGGTTAACCAGAACTTGATCTGACACAGTTCAATCCACAGTTCATAATAGAGGACCAAGGGTTTTTTGCTGGACAACCTGTGTAATGTTCAGGGATTTCCTCGCTTCATCTCCCTTCAAAATAAGCCAAAAAGGTTAGGGTTAGGGTATTATCCTAGCTATTACAAAACACTAAAAAATATTGCTTTCTGTCGTTTTTGAAGTGTTTGTGTCATTCTACTGCCAAAGGGAGTAGAACCAATAGCAGGATCATAAAATTCCAGGCAAAATATATTGTAACAATAAATTATAAAGGAACATAATCCCAATAAACACTTTAAAATTTTTTAAAGTACTCCTTGGGATAGCTTGGGGAAGGCAGAACACTGCAATCTGTGAATTAAAATAAAAGACGTAGGGTCAATTTCCTCTCCATCGGAACGGTACCCCGTCCAGGGTGCCATGGTATGTGGGAATGACAAACAGAAGGAAAATCACAGACTGGACAATCAGCATGTAAAAAGTATCTCAACCCATAGAAGGAAGAAGGTTGGGAACATTCCAGAAGGAACTTATGACGGGCCTTTGAAGTTCCGTAAGACTTTGTGATAAGCGGTTTGGGGTAATGAAGGAAAAAAATTGGAAAGCACAGAGTTAAACCAACTGGTCCCCAAAGCGACAGCCAGAAGTGTGCTGCAACCACCAAAAATGCCGGTGCAATCGTAGGCTGCGTTAAGAGAAGAACAGAATCAAGATCACATGAACTATTAGTACCGCTTTATAAGATCTTAGTAAGAGCACATTTGGAATACAGCATCCAGTTTGGTCATCGTATTGTAAACAGGATATTGAATCTCAGGAAAGAGTGAAGAAGGGAGCAACGAAGATGATTAGGGGGCTGGAAGACTAAAACGTATGAAGAATGGTTGCGGAAATTGGCTTTGACTAATCTAGTGAAAAGAGCAGCTGGCGGGGGGGACATGATAGTGGTCTTCCAGTATCTGAGGGGCTGCTACAAAGAAGAGGGGGTCAAGCTATTCTCCAAAGCACCTGAGGGCAGGACAATTGCGCACTTTGCACAGGCGCAGAAGCATTTGCGCAGGCACAGAGGCGTTCTAACCCGCCTCCTGCAAGCCTGCACGATCCCGATCGCTTCAGCAGCTGCCGCGCGGCACTATTCTGTGCCACGCAAAGCAGCTGCGCTTCAAATTCAGCAGATGAAAGTGAATATGGGAGCCCGGGCAGGCAGGTGGACCCAACAGCAGAGTGGAGGAGAGAACCGCTTCGGTCTCTGCTGCTCGTCGCTCACCAGAACCCGGGCCAAACTGGTGGTCCACGAGAAAATTTTGGTGGTCCGCAGAAAAATTATTTGCATTTTTTTATATTGCACTAAATCAGGGGTCCTCAAACTATGGCCCCTGGGCTGCATATGTGCAATGAACGTTTGTGTTGCTGTAGAGAGTCTCCCCCTTTGGGGTCTTTTTGTGCGGATCGGCAGGGGGGCAGAGATTCCAACTTGGGGTCTGTGTCATGATATGTACAGAATAACCCTTGAGTAACAAGGATATGCACATGGAAACATTTATGAATAATTATCCAGCCACACACAGATACACTAAATTGAGTTAAAGTTTACTTTAAGAAATAGCACAGTCCAATGAACGGTCCAGGTCATATATGTTTTACAGTCCAAAGAATATCCAACTACAAAGTCTTCTTACCAGTTGCCTTTGTCATTTACAGTAATACAAAGATATCAAAATATAAGGACAGCATAAATACAACAGAGAACCTTAGATAGCAACAGAATGTCAGAGAGACAGAATGTCAGAGGGAGCAAGGTATGATCGCTAGTTCCCTCTTATGGTAATTTGCAATATAATCAACCAATTGGGATATAGTATAAACCAATACAGTGATTTTGTCTTAAAGCTACAAACATACATTGTTGGCTTATATATTGCCAACCCAACTAATTGGTGGACAGATTCCTAACAGTCTGCTTCATCCTCCTGGTGCAGGGATTTGGGCGAAGGCCGGAGGGAAGAGCCGGAGGGCCTCATTCCAGTGGGACTGCATCATGGCCCGGAACTGACTGACCATCTTAGCCCACTGAGCCTCCAGACGCCGCTACCTGGCCTTGCATTCCCGCGGGTCTTCCCTCTGCTTGGAAAGCTTATGCTCGTAGTCCTCAGTGAGGTGCTTCCGCTGAAACTCCTTCTCGGTCAGGTCCAATTTGAACGGAGCCAGCTGTTTGGCCAACTCTTTGTTGTGGGGCTGCTTAGCTCCAACAATTGCGTCCTGTTGGGGCCCTAAGGAGCCGAGGCGGGCAGGAGTGGCTGGGAAGGGAGGAGTGAGTAGAGGCCGGTGAGGCGCCTCTCAACGTGAGTGACATCGAGTTGGCCACGCCCACCCAGTCACATGGCCATCTAGTCACGCCCACCCAGCTGGTCATTAGGCAGATTATATTAGCGGTCCGTGGGATTTAAAATTATAAATTTAGTGGTCCCTGAGGTCTGAAAGGTTGGTGACCCCTGCTTTTCTAGGGCTGGTTTTTCCTGTATCAAAATAGCCACTCCATCGAATAGCCAGCCGTAAGGAACATATATACAGTTTCCTATAGACAGGGGTCTCCAACCTTGGCAACTTTAAGACTTGTGGACTTCAACTCCCAGAATTCCTCAGACAGCTTTGCTGTCTGAGGAATTCTGGGAGTTGAAGTCCACAAATCTTAAAGTTGCCAAGGTTGGAGACCCCTGCTATAGAACACACACATACTTACACACACCAATCATACAAGCAGACGTGCTGTAAACAAAGGGTTTTCCCCCCTAATAATAGATATAAAAGAGGACTCAAGCCACTCCACCCTCTGCCACCCCTACAAAAACATCAAATGTTTCGTTCCATAAATAATTGCAATAGGATATCGAAGCTTTTCCTAAACAAACAATAGGCTGATTGTGTGATGTTTTGCCATGAGCAAAGCAGGAGTGGGGAAGGGGGAGAGGAAGGGGACAAGACAAAGGGCTCCTTTCAGAAGCCCGCAAGAGTGGGGGGGGGGCTTCTCCAGCCTCCTCCGGGGAGGGTGCACTTCCTCGCCCAAGTCGAGCTGTAAATTTTCTCCCCTCCCCTTTTACAGCATCAGCGAAGAGGCTAAAAAAGGGGGAAAAGGAAAAAAAAAAACCTTTTCAAATATAGGTAGTCCTCAACTTACAACAGTCCCATTTAGCGACTGTTCAAAGTCACAAAGTTTTAGGGCGCGTCAAATTTTCCCAGCTTTCCATATTTCCCAAGCTTAGGAGTTGCGACAGGCCTCGGGGATTGTAAAGGTATTTTGGTTGCTTTGATATAATTTAAATGTGTCTGGTAAATAAACTGCGTAAATATTGTAACTTTTACATGTTTTGTCGGTGGAGGAAGTGGTTTATGACCGTTTTTCACACTTACGACCATTGCAGCAGCATCAATTAAGATGCTTCATATTTATGACTGTGGCAGTATTCGGAGTTATGAGGTCAACTTTTGCAACCTTGGGCTCAGTGATGGTCGTTAAGTCAAGGTCTACTTAGAGACGTGATGGCGAACCTATGGCACGCGTGCCACAGGTGCCATGCAGAGCCATTTGTGCCGGCACACGAGCTGGAGGCAAACTTACCTCACTGCGCATGCGCGCGCCTCACGGCTGATTTTCGGCCGTTTTGAGGACTTTTCTGGCCTCCCAGAGGCTTCAGGAAGGCTTAAAACTAGGCCTGTTTTGTCACTGCCTGTTTTTCTGGAAAGAGCGGAAGTGGTGAAACGGGCCTAGTTTTCAACCTGCAAAGCCTGCAGAAGCCTGCAAAAGCCTTCCTCAAGCCTCTGGGAGGCGGAAAAAGGCCTCAAAATGGCCGAAAATCAGCTGTGAGGCGCAGTGCAGGTAAGGGGATGGTGGCGGTGGGTGGGTATTGCGCGTGCATGCATAGGGGGGCGTGCATTGCCTTCCGGGTGCTGGCACTCAAGTGCGAGCATGCACGTGAGCACACAATTTTTTGGCACAGGAGCCCCAAAAGGTTAGCCACCACTGACTTAGAGTTTATACACCAGCCAACTGCGGGGCCGTGCTTTAGCACACTATACAACAAACCCTAAATAGCAACTATATTTTATTTATTACCAACATGGTCCCCTACAACACTACATAGAAATGCCCTCCTTTATGTCAAAGGCTTATCTTTACCAATCCTCTGTTTCTTCCATTTAACAAGAGAATTCACCCCCCACCCCCCACTTTAAAGTGTGAGCCTTCCAAACAAATAAACACAACAGCGGAAGATGGAAACAACTCATAAACTATCGGACAATTCACAGCCGACTTCAATTATCCTGTTGGACCTGTGCGTTTCTTCCTCTACATTTATTTAATTTTTGAGAAAAGGACTGGGTATGTCTAGCCATATGAGGAGGAGGACTAGGGGCGACAGGATAGGAGGGTTCCAATATTTGAGGGGCTGCCACAAAGAAAGGGAGGGGGGGTCAGGCTATTTTTCAAAGCACCAGAAGGGGAAACAACGGATGGAAACTAAGCAAGCAGAGAAGCAACCTAGAATTAAGGAAAAATTTCCCAACAGTGATGACAATTAACCCGTGGAACAGCTTCCCTCTAGAAGTTGAGGGTGCTCTATCACTGGAGGCTGTTAAGAAGAGACTGGACAGCCTCTTGTCTGGAATGGGATCGTGTCTCCTGCTTGATCAGGGGGTTGGACTAGAAGACCTCCAAGATCCCTTCCAACTCTGTCATTCTGTTATAAATAGCCCTTTCTCCAGCATAAAACCCTCAAAAAATGACTAAACTCCCACGGTCCGACCGAGTCAGAACCTCCCCACCCATACTGGTCACTCTCCATCCCCCCGTCCATCTTTATCCAGAGTTTCCTCTTCTCCCACTCCCCAGTCCTTGTAACGGGTTTACGCATTACTTCCTAGAATGTGCATCCAGTTGGAAACTAAAACAGCTGCAGAGCAGGAGGCCCCGTGCAATTCACTCCCTCGACCAGGCCCCCCCAGACACGACTATCTGAAGTGCAACCACACACAATCTTTGCCTCGGGAGCCTCTTTGGTGCCTCCGCAAACAGTGTGTACTGCATCAGACTGGGACAGATTTTAACCCGTTCTTTTCTTTCCACAAATGCCCTACGTGTCTGTCTGTCCCCTTCCCATTCTACCGGTAGCAAAGAACGAGCGGGGATTGTAGTGCAGTTTCCAGCTGAGATTAGAAGGTTAGAATAGAGCTGCAAAAGTACCTTGTAGGTACCAGTGATGGAGCATCCACAACGTCTGGTAGCAAGCAGTTCCACTGATTAATTGTTAGGAAGTTTCTTCCTAATTCCAGGTTGCTTCTTTTCTTGGTTAGTTTCCATCCAACATAACTGAGCACAAAATTTTATGTTTACTAAGCGAATTTTTGGGGCATTTTACCATTTTTCTTGCCACCGTTGTTAAGGGAACCATTGCAGCTGTTACATTAGTTAACACGGCTGTTAAGTGAATCGGGCTTCCCCAGTGACTTTGGTTGTCGGAAGGTCGTAAAAGCAGATCACATGATCTGCTGGATCCTCTAACCGTCACAAACACGAACCAGTTGCCAGACGTCTGAAATTTTGATCACGTGAGCACGAGGGTGCGTTGCACGGTTGCAAGTGTGGAAGAAACGGTCACAAGTCACTTTTTTTCAGTGTCGTTGTACCTGGAACGGTCACTAAACGAACTGTTGTGAGGACTACTTGCATGTCGACAGAGAAAGAAGGCAATGCCTGCAATCTTTTACAGTTCCTTATCAAGGCCCCATTCTTGTCAGCAATGATAAGCTTCGTGCTTGACTTTCACCATAAACATGAAGGCAAACATGAAGGCACATGCGCCCGATGGGTGGGAACGGAAAGCAGAGCCATGTGCTCCACAGCACCCTGGACTTCTGCAGGTGAGCAGGCAAACCCCCCTGCCCCTGGTCCCTTTCTTAGATTCAGGTACTCACCTGTGCTAGTTAGCCCTGGAGAACCCTGTGCAGAAAAACACGACCGTGGAAACGTGATGTGGAAGAATAACCGTCGAAGAGACAGGGGGAGGACTAACTTAACCCTTTCAAAATAGGGGACTTTCCCACTCCTCAACCAGAAGAGAAGGTAAAAAGGTAGCCTGTGCAAAAACGATGAAGAGTTATTCCAATTTATTTATGGGTTTAATTAATTAAGCAATCAGAATGGAACTGGAAGAGACCTTGGAGGTCTTCTAGTCCAACCCCCTGCTCAAGCAGGAGACCCTAGACCATTCCAGACAAATGGCTTTCCGATCTCTTCTGGAAAATCTCCAGTGATGGACCACCCACAACTTCGGAAGTCAAGTCCTTCCACTTGATTTCAACTTCCTTCCACTTAAGGAAGTTTCTCCTTAATTCTTGGTTGCTTCTCTCCTTGATTAGTTTCCATCCGTTGCTTCTTGCCTTGCCTTCTGGTGCTCTGGAAAGCAAGTTGACGCCTCTCTTCTTTGGGGCACTCTAGACTAGCCATCCACAGTTCCTACAACCGTTCTTTGCATGTTTTAATCTCCAAGCCTTTAAATGTATCAATAAAATAAATAGAATAAAATTATACCACTGGACTGGCATAACGGTAATTAAACAGTGCTATGATTAAACCACTGAACCAGAAAAGGGGATCCAGCGCCAAAGAACAGATCAGGATTAGACCCCTGATTCCTACCAGCAAGACATCAACCTGCAAATGGTTCTTTAAACACTTTGCATGATTTTGCTTGAGCCAATTTGTTGTCAACAAGAGTCGAAACTCTTAATAGGATTACCTGAATAAACCCTGCAGACCATTTTCATCAGTTCAGCACCCTTGACAGGGTAGGAGGGAGGGGAAAAGATATTGCATTTAAGACCGGTCTGTTTGCTCATCACCCCCTATTTTTCTTCCACCCACTCAGCTCGTAAGTCAACAAAAACTATTAGGGGGCTGGAGGCTAAAACGTATGAAAAACAATTACAGGAATTGGGTATGTATAGTCTAGTGAAAAGAAGAACTAGGGGGGACATGATAGCAGTGTTGCATTATCTGAGGGGCTGCCACAAAGAAGAGGGGGACCAACAGGGGTGGGATTCTACCGGTTCGCAGCTATTCTCTAGAACCGGTTGTTAACATTCTAAGCAGTTCGGAGAACCGGTTGTTAGAAGAAATTACTGGCCTAATCCTGTCAGGAAGGCAGGAAGGAAACATTCTGGTGTTGCTTACAGAAAACTGCCTCTCCGTTAACCTTTATTACATTCTTGGCAGGACTAGATTTCCTGTCTCAGGAACTTCTCTGGAGTTTTTTTCCCCTCCTTTGCTGGTACTTTGCTTGTGTGGAGTGACCATTCAAAGTTACAAAGGCACTGAAGAAAGTGACTTATGACCATTTTTCATACTTATGACTGTTGCAGCATCCCCACAGTCATGAGCGGCCAGGCGAGGAGATGCGTGCCTCGATGATATTGAGTTGGCCATGCCCAGCCAATAACATGACCACCAAGCCACATTCACCCAGTCACATGACCACAAACCCGCATCACCAACTAAGCCACAACCAGAGAACCGGTTGTTAAAAAATTTGAATCCCACCACTGGGGACCAACCTATTCTCCAAAGCCCCTGAAGGCAGGACAAGAAGCAATGGATGGAAACTGATCAAGGAGAGAAGCAACCTAGAACTAAGGAGAAATTTCCTCACAGTTGAGGACAATTAACCAGTGGAACGACATACCTTCAGAAGTTGTGGTTGCTCCATCACTGCAGGTTTTTAAGAAGAGCCTGGTCTGTCTGACATGGTATAGGGTCTCCTGCTTGAGTAATGGGTTGGTCTAGAAGGCCTCCAAGGTCCCTTCCAACTCCTCTATTATGTCTACAGTATGTCCTCTTTCTTCCCGGCTAGCCACCCCAAAGCTATCTTTCTCTATCCTGCTGTAAGGTCAGGAACATGCTACTCTAAATAATCCCGAAACAGGTGCACCGGCATGGGTATGAAATCATCAGCAAACCCTGAGCATGACTTCAGCGTGGAAAGATCCGTCAAGGGCTTCGAAAGGAATCTTTCTCGGAGCCCAGAAGTCCACTTAAGAAGGAAGACGGTTGAACGGCAACATGTCCATCCAGAGCGGGGAGAGGAGAGCTGCGATCCCTTCCGACCCTCTTCCATAAACGTCAACACTTCCAAGGTTTTCCAGGCACAAATTAACTTTAGTTTGTCAGAGAGAGTACTATCAGGGGTGCCCTGTTGCAAAATGTTGACCCTATTCTTCCCCACGGAAGAGATTTATGAATGTTTATCGAGCAGGTCGAAATGTCTCTGTTTTTTAACAGATGAGAGAAGAGCTTAGGTAGGGCCTCGACTTACAACAGTGGTCGTTTTGTGACCGTTTTGAGTGTTAACAACTGCACTGGAAAAAAAAAGCGACTTACGGCCGCTTTTCACACTTACAACTGTCACAGCCATCAGCCCATGCTCAAAATTTCAAGATACTTGGCAACTGGCTCATATTTATGACGAGGGTTCATTTCATCGCCTTTTGCGACCTTCTGACAAGCAATGACGGTGGGGAAGCCAACAACGGCAGGGTTTCATTTACCAATGGTGGCAAGCCAGGTCGTAAAACAGGGCACGGCTCACTTAAAAAAAAAATGTCTCGTTCAGCAAACAGAAAACCGGGACGAACGCCGGGTTGGTAAGTTGAGGACTACCTGTGTAGCTTAAATTAGGCCCTTGAAGAACCAGTTGCAACATCTCAGATAGATTAATTACTCATTAGAGCTTAAGAGATAAGCCGAGTGGAGGCAACCTTGCTGGAAACCCTCTGTAGCAAGTCATAACAGCACTTGAGGAAAATCAGATAAATTCTTACACTCCAAACACGAATTGAACAAGGCGTGAGAGAATGTAAACAAGGGAGACAGCGGCCGGTGATGCGCTCCAATTCCCTTCCTCTCCTTCCCTGGGAAAAGGGAGATGAAAAAGGGGGATGACTCGGTTATCTTTAATGACGATGCAGGTGGATTGTTTTCACTTTCTTGATAAACGGCACCGCCAACGGTCTGCCTACTGCAAAGAGACTGAGGTAACCAACCCTCTACGGGGAAGGACCATCGATGTTCACTTTTTCAAGTGATTGTTAAACTGACACAACATGACCTAGGTTAATTATGATTATTGGTAGGAATTTAAAAAAAAACAAACCCAAACATCTGCATATTTCAGGAGGCATCTAGACTTTCTAGTTTTTTTTATTTGAAGAGGTTTCGCTTCTCATCCAAGAAGCTTCTTCAGCTCTGGCTGGATGGGTTTATGTGCAGGCAAGGAATATAAATCCTTCCATTCCTCACCATCCAGTCAGAGCTGAATAGCAAAAGCACTCAGACTTATATGCCGCTTCAGAGTGCTTTTACAGCCCTCTCTTAGCGGTTGACAGAGTCAGCCTGTTGTCCCCAACACTCTGGGTCCCCATTTTACCCACCTTGGAAGGATGGAAGGCTGAGTCAATCTTGAGCCAGTCAGGATCAAACTGCTGGCAGTGGGCGGAAGGAAGGAAGGAAGGAAGGAAGGAAGGAAGGAAGGAAGGAAGGAAGGAAGGAAGGAAGGAAGGAAGGAAGGCAATAGCACTTAGACTTATACACCGCTTCACAATGTTTTACAGCCCTCTCTAAGCAGTTTACACAGTCAGCCTTTTGCCCCCAACAATCTGGGTCCCTCATTTTACCCACCCCGGAAGGAGGGAAGGCGGAGTCAACCTTGAGCCCGGTGGGATTCGATCTGCCAGATTGCAGGCAGCTGGCAGTCAGCAGAAGTAGCCTGCAGTACTGCACTCCAACCACTGTGCCACCGAGGTTCTTGGATGAGAAGTGAAATGTCTTCAAAGAAAGTCCAGTTGCCTCTTGAAAAAAAAAAAATCACCTTTGGGATAACCATCCCCTGGATGACTGAGAATCTCTACAGACTTTTAGCTATGCAATTTGGGATGAACACCCTTGGAATGGGGTGGTCGTAGGAATGGATTTCCAGAGGAAAAAAATTGCAGACTACAGGAACCATTTGCACTACTCAGGTGACCCTGAGGACACAGATAAACTTCCAAGGGGCCTCAACGACTCTCTAAAAAGGATGCAAATGATCAACTGTCTGCAAGGAATATAAATCCTTCCATTCCCCACCATCCAGTCAGAGCTGAAGAAGCTTCTTGGATGAGAAGCGAAACATCTTCAAAGAAGAAAAAATAAGGAAGTCCAGTTGCCTCCTGAAAAAGCACTTTGGGGACAACCATGACCTGGATGACCGAGAATCTATCTGCACATTCAGGACCCTGGATCCATATCTCCACAGTGTTCTTCAAAACCCTCCAGATGTGTTCCTTTATCGCAACCATCATTTGCATCTACAGGCAAGTCCTTGACTTACAACCGCAATTATTGCACCCAGAGTCTTCACTGCTAAGCAAGACAGCTGCTGAGTGAGTGTGGCCCCATTTTACGGCCGTTCCCGTCACAATTGTTCAGTGAATCCCTGCAATTAAGTCAGTCACGTGGTTATTAAGTGAATCTGGCTTCCCCGTTGACTTCGCTTTCTCAGAAAGTTGTGGAAGGCAACTGTCGTAAATTCAAAGATCCGGATTTTGATCACGTGATGATTGGAGATGCTTGCAATGGTCGTAAGAGTGTAAGAACTGATCACAAGTTTCTTTTTTCACTGCCTTTGCAACCTTCGAAGAGTCGTAAGTCAAGGACTACCTGTATATCTGCAAATGAGGATTTATGGCTCCGTGTATTATGCAAAAACAATCAATTCAGGTTTATTCAACACCCTGAGACAATAGGTGACTCAGTCCAGGATGTGAACATGAAAGCGAATCAACCAGCATTGCACAATGAAGTCCATGGCACAGCTAGTTCCTAAAACAAGGTAGAAATTTGGGGATCCCTGGGTATTTTTGAAGGAGAGAGACAAGAGACATAAATCTAGCGTGCTGGAGGCTAAAAGATATGAATAACAGTTGCTGAAACTGGGTATGTCTAGTTTAATTAAAAGAAAGACTAGGGGGGCCATGATAGCAGGGTTCCAGTATCTCAGGGGCTGCCCCAAAGAAGAGGGGAGTCAAGCTATTCTCCAAAGCCCCTGAAGGCAGGACAAGAAGCAACGGATGGAAACTAATCAAGGAGAGAAGCAACCAAGAATTGAGGAGAAATTTTCGGACAGTCGGACCAATGAACCAGTGGAACGGCTTTGCCTCCAAAAGTGGCGTTTTCAAAGTTTTCAAGAAGAGATTGGGCAGCCCTTGGTTGAAAGGGTAGAGGGTTTCCTGTTTGAGCAGGGGGTTGGACTAGAAGACCTCCAGGGTCCCTCCCAACTCTTGTTATTCTGACTTGAGAAAGGGAAAAGAATAAAAGCATGACCGAGGATGGCATTTTGGGACGTAACTTCTGATCACCTGAGGACAGATATGTCTGTTGCCTGCAATTAAGAGCAGGCAAGCCAATGTTGACAAAATAACAGCTATCTCACAATGGTGTGTGTGTGTCTCTCTCTGTGTATACTCCCTCTCTCTCTCTCTTTTTCTCTCTCTCTCTCTGCCCCTGTAGCTGCCAAGTCCTCTCCCAACAAAGGAGCTTCAAAGAGTTGACTGTCTCTAATTAGGTTTCTCATCCTATGCAGTCACCACTGCTAGAAGGCTCAAAATGACCAGCTTTAAACTGGACTGTCCATGCTTTTGTTGTTGTTGTTTTTAATTTGATAGAGGCTCAATTATGCCCTCCAAACAATGGCCAGTCTCTTCGTCCGCCCGCTGGGTAAATAGGAAGCCAGGGTGCCACGGTCAGGAAAATTACAGCACAGTTGCAAACAACAGACAAGCTGAAAAGGCCACCCGTTGCCAAAAGGATCCGAAATAACTGGAAAGAAGGGGGAGTGTTAGGGTTTGAGGATTAACCCCTAGAAGAGTATTGCAGCAGTAGTCAAACCAAGAAGCCAAAGGAGAGCGGAAGGGCCCCAGAGTATACACACACTGAATACAAACACTGTTTGTAGTTTAAATAGTTTTTAATCCAGTTAGAGTTTAAGCATTGTCATTCAGTCCATTAAGTCATACACAGTATTTCCATCCAGTAAGACTCACTAGTATAGCCCAAGTTAAGAGTCCTTGCAATATCTTTATCAGCCGATAAAGATATCTTCTCCTCCTCCGGTTTCACTCTCCAGAGAAACAAACGCTGGATATTCAGCAAACAGTAGCAAACAATAACAGTTCAGTCACAGGCACTCACAGTCAGTAATCACAGTTAGTCGCAGCAGCACACAGTAACAGTTACAGACAGACAGCTTTCCAGCTTCTAATGCTTCCTTATATTGTAACTTCTAACCGCACCCTTAATCGGCTAATTTCCTGCTGCATTGTGCTTAAAGTGATAAGCACTTAAACCATGATATCTAAGTTTTATATATTTATTCACCCAAAACATATTTGGTATCAATGTTATACCTAACATACTCCCCTTTTGGGTGATATAAATATATAATACCTTACAATCTAATCCCATATTTTTCACAACTCTCTTGGTGCTTACTGGCACCTTGGGCTTTAGTAAAATTATCAGCTAAATTGTCCTCCGACATACAGTACTCTAGCTGAATCATCTTACTTCTTACAGATTGTCTCACGTTTAGGTATCTTAGATCTGTATGCTTGCTCCTTGTTTTTACTCCAATATTTGTGGCCATTTGAATTGCTGCCTGATTATCTTCATGTATAATTATAGGATAATCTACAGTTATACCATATATCAATTAACATTTGTTTATACATTATTAATTCTGTACATAACAATGATAAACAGGAGAATTCTGCCTCCATAGTAGACAAACTTATATGCTGTTGTCTTATTGACTTCCAGCCTATTAATGTCTTACCCAGCATTATGGCTGTTCCTGAAGTCGACTTTCTAGTGTCTCTTTCTGATGCAAAGCTAGCATCTGCATAAGCACTCAAAATTAAATCACCCTTTGGTTCTAAATACAATGAATAATTCATTGTCTTTTTAAGATATCTTAATATCCTCTTAGCTGCAATCCAGTGTCTTTCACATGGTGCAGAATTGAATCTAGCCAACTGATTCACGCAGTACGATATATCTGGTCTAGACCAATTACTAATATAACTCAAACTACCAATTAAAGATTGATAAATCACCTTATCAAACTCAGGGCTTTGTACATCAGTGTTGCTAAACTCCTGACTCATTGGAGTCTTAGCTGGCTTACAAAGCTCCATCTTGTAATCTTTTAGCAATTTGCTTATCTTATCTTCCTGAGATATCTTAAAACCTTTCCGTGTTTTCTTTATATTCAAACCGAGATACTTCTTTATCTCCGCTAATTGCTTGATCTTTATTCTCTTCCTAATGATGCTATTATTTTATTTGCTTCATCATTAGTTTCAGTTATCAAAGCAATATCATCTGTGAACAGTAATAATAATGATACTTTCCCATTTGTCTCCCTCTTAAACAGACATGGATCGGCTAAACCAGCTTTAAATCCTATATTGTCAAGTTCCTTTACAATATACTGGTTCCATTCATAGCCTGATTGTTTAAGACCATAGAGACTTTTCTTTAACAACCAACAATCATTATTATCCTTATTTTCACTTTTAATACCAACAGGTTTTTTCATATAAATAATATGTTTTAATGGGGCGTGCAAGTAAGCAGTTTCCACATCTAGATGGTTAACTATATAGTTTTTACTAGCTGCCCACACTAAAGCTGCTCTCAAGGTTGCTGCCTTAAGACTAGGTGCAAACACCTCAAACACCTTGCCTTATGGATTAAATTACCATCCTTATCTATTTTTACCTTAAATATCCATTTGCAGCCAATGGATTTCTTTCCTACAGGTAATTTGGCATTTTCATACACCTTCATATCTCTTAATGAATTCAGTTCTTATTCATTGCTGCATACCATCTTTCTTTTTCCTTATTAGGATACTTTTAATTTCTTCTACAGAATTAGGAACTTCATTAATCTGGCACACTGTGTTAGCCTGGTACCTATCAGGCGGTCTAGATACACGTGTAGTTCTTCTGGGAATTACAGGGCTTACAGGAGGACTTTGTTGAACTACTACCTGTTCATCTTCCTCATCCTGTTCAGCTATTGAATCTGTTTCTTCCTTCATGGGCACTATTTCATCCTGTATTTGTCTCTTTACTTTATTTTTAAAGTTACAGGGATAACTAATGGGATTTCTATAGGATTCAATAATTACATCTTTATTGGCATCCTGTTCTAATTTCTCCCATCCTTCATGTTCTAGAAATTGGGCACTAGCACTACATAACACTTTAGATGTGCCTTTCTCCCAAAATCTATATGCCCTATGGTTTGCCTGATAACCAACGAAGAAAAATCTTTTAGCTCTATGTTGCCCTTTTTTTCTGAGTTGTGCAGGAATATGCACCCATGCTGGTGCACCAAATGTGTGCAGGTAACTTAGATCAGGTTTCCTGCCATGCCATCTGGTAAATGGTATTTCACCTGTTGTTGTATTAACAACATTGTTCAATATGTTATTAGCACACATTGTAGCCTCCCCCACAAAGAATCAGGTAACCCAGAATCATTTAACATTGTTCTAACCATTGCCTGTAGTGTTTGGCCTCTTCTTTCAATAAAGCGTTATGTTCTGGCCTGTATGGAGCAGACTTCTTATGCTCTATTCCAGCTATCTTAAGTCTGTTCTGGAATTTGTTATTAATAAATTCCGTACCATTATCTGTCACCAGGGTTATCAGTTGACGTTTAGACTTTCTTTCAGCAAACCTAAGCCAATTGAAAAATGTTGATATGTTTCAGTTTTGCTTTTCATTAAATAGCAAAACCCATATCTAGAATAATGGTCCATAATGCTCAGTATATATCTAGCACCCCATACTGGGTTTCTTTGGACCTATTATGTCTGCAAATACTACTTCTAAAGGTTCTTTTGTTTTGAAACCATTTAGCCTATTTGCAGGCAATACTTTGCTCTTATCTTCACAGCAAACATTACAACGCAAATATTTATCACAAGGTTTCAACCTTATTCCTTCAGATAACTCAACTGTACGTTTTAGCATTTTAAAATTTACATGCCCCAAACGCCTATGCAATAAATGGATACATTCTTCATGAGGCTTTATATTATTAAATACAGTTTGAGCCTCCCCTTTCTTACTATTATCTAATACATATAATGTTCCATTTAAAGCTGCAGTTATCCTTTTGTTATCTTTTTCAATTATGCAATTATTATCTTTAAAAGTAATTACATAACCTAATTTATCTAATACCCTTACTGAAAGCAAATTAAACTTTAGTTGCGGTACATACAACATTTTTATATCCTGGTTTATGTAACGGACAACGTGCAAAACCTTGACCTTTAGCTTTCAGTTTCCAGCCGTTAGCAAGAGATATATGTTGAGAACTTGTAGACATTTTTATAAATTTTGTCTTATCTCTTGTGATGCAGTGGGATGCGCCACTGTCAACCACCCATAAATTATTCTTCACATCAGAGTTTCTAAACGTGGCTAGTTCAAATGCTTTCTTTGGCTTTTTACATTCTGGCTTTTTCTCTTTTTGCAGAACCTTGCCAAATGTCCTCTGCTTCCACAATTAAAACACTTTTTAATTGTGTATGCCGTTGAAGATAAATTCTCTTCTTCCAGGTGCTTTACTTTGCTTTGCTGGTTTCTTTCAAGCTTTGAAGATAATTTCTCTTCTTTCTTATCTTCTCTCAGCTCGTCACGCTCACGCCTTCTTCTGGCTTCTTCTAGTAGCCTGCCTGTTATCTCGGTTAATGAGAGGCTTTCTTTTGGCAATACCTCTAACGAAGTCACATAGTCATCATAGCTTTGATCTAATGAAGATAATATTATGTAGACTTGTTGCAGTTCATTAAATATAAGCTCTTTTTCTTGCAAATCTTGAAAATGCTCTTCATACAGTTTAAATGAACTAACATATCTCCATTCCTCTGAAGATGCGTTCGAAAAAGCTTCCGTGTAAGATTTATATGTGCTCCTACACTGTCCCGAACATAAATCTTCCTGAGGTTCTCCCAGCAGTTTGCAGCATTTTCTTCTCCACGAATATGGACAAGCTGCTGATCACAGAGAGTCAGTCCTATGATGCATAAAGCCTGCTCATCCTTCAGTTTAAAGTCTTGTAACTTTTCTTTATCATCATCATTAGCAGGATCCCAGCTACTCATCTGGTGGGTTTGCTATAATGTCCCACAAACCTTCTCTGCGTGAGAAGTAAACTACATTTCATTGACCATGAAACATAGTTTGTTCCATCCAGCCTGGATATCATGGACAGTTGTGACAAATTTACTTGTGCCATTGCTCTTCAGATATTTTGACTATTTTAAACTAATTAAAACAGTTTGTTTTTACAGTAATGTGCAACTCACACCAACTCTCTCTACTATATCCTGGTTAGTTAGACTATGCTGCTGGGCCCATAACCAGTGTTAGGGTTTGAGGATTAACCCTAGAAGAGTATTGCAGCAGTAGTCAAACCAAGAAGCCAAAGGAGAGCGGAAGGGCCCCAGAGTATACACACACTGAATACAAAACACTGTTTGTAGTTTAAATAGTTTTTAATCCAGTTAGAGTTTAAGCATTGTCATTCAGTCCATTAAGTCATACACAGTATTTCCATCCAGTAAGACTCACTAGTATAGCCCAAGTTAAGAGTCCTTGCAATATCTTTATCAGCGATAAAGATATCTTCTCCTCCTCCGGTTTCACTCTCCAGAGAAACAAACGCTGGATATTCAGCAAACAGTAGCAAACAATAACAGTTCAGTCACAGGCACTCACAGTCAGTAATCACAGTTAGTCGCAGCAGCACACAGTAACAGTTACAGACAGACAGCTTTCCAGCTTCTAATGCTTCCTTATATTGTAACTTCTAACCGCACCCTTAATCGGCTAATTTCCTGCTGCATTGTGCTTAAAGTGATAAGCACTTAAACCATGATATCTAAGTTTTATATATTTATTCACCCAAAACATATTTGGTATCAATGTTATACCTAACAGGGGGAAGGGCAGGACCCACTGGATCCCAGACCAGTTCTCTCCTTTTATAAGCAGTCCCCACTTAGTGACTGTCTGGAGTTACAACTGTGCCCTCAAAAGCTACTTATGACCCGTTTCTGGAGTTCTGACAGCTATATACGCAGCCTTTGACTTACGACTACAATTGAGCCCCCAATTTATGTTGTTCAGTGAAACAGCTGAGTGAACTTTGCTCCATTTTACGACCTTTCTTGCCACAGTTGTTAAGTGAATCTCTGCAATTGTTCAATGAATCGTGCAGTCGTTATACGATTCTCCTTTGACTTCGCTGGTCAAATGTCAACTCATAAAGGATTTCTATGATCTTTTTAGAGTTGCCAACAGAAAGGGAAGGAGGGGGAAAGGGGGTTTGAAAGAGCAGTGCGGCAGCTTGGAAATTGAAAGTGCATTCCATAAATTTAATTGGGGTAACTGTCGGAATCCCAAAAGCAAAAGCCAGCTGAGAAGGTTGTGAATGCATTCTGGTTGCCAAGGACCCACACTTGGGTCATAGGAGTGCGATGGTTTGAAATGCAAGAACCGGCATCTAAGAACCGTTTTTCAGTGCTGTCATAACTTAGAATGGCTACTAAAGAAAAGACTGTGATTCAAGGACTGCTTGTATTCAGCCAAAAACCACAGTAAGATGAAAACAGAGGACAGCCAATTAATCAACTCGGCACAACCAAAAGAGATTTATTGTACACAAAAGGATGAAATTGCAGTTCTTCAAACTGCAAGCAGCTGCCAAAAAAGCCAACACCGTTCTAGGCTGCATAAACAGAGGGATAGAATCAAGATCACGTGAAGTGTTAATACCACTTTATAATCCCTTGGTAAGGCCACACCTGGAGTATTGCATCCAGTTTTGGTCACCGCTGTGTAAAAAAGATGTTGAGACTCTAGAAAGAGTGCAGAGAAGAGCAACCAAGATGATTAGAGGACCGGAGGCTAAAAGATATGAAGAATGGTTGTAGGAACTGGACATGGCTCGTCTGATGAAAAGAAGGACTAGGGGAGACATGATAGCAGTGCTCCAATATTTAAAGGGTTGCCACAAAGAAGAAGGGGTCAAGCTATTCTCCAAAGCACCTGAGGTTAGGACAAGAAGCAATGGGTGGAAACTGATCAAAGAGAGAAGCAACCTAGAACTAAGGAGAAATTTCCTGACTGTTAGAACAATTAACCAGTGGAACAACTTGCCTCCAGAACTTGTGGGTGCTCCAACACTGGAAGTTTTTAAGAAGATGTTGGATAACCATTTGTCTGAACTGGTGTAGGATTTCCTGTCTAGGAAGGGGGTTGGACTAGAAGACCTCCAAGGTCCCTTCCAACTCTGTTATTCTATTCTATGCTAAACTGTCACACATGATCAAACAGATGCGGAAATTAAAATGAAAAAGTTTGTTAATAAAGACACTCCTGGTCTCATCCATTCAGTTCCTGGACCCGTAGACTTTTTTAAAAAAAACGTTAAGCTGTAAAAAAAAAAAAACCTATTCCCCTGTAATAAACATACCCAGGAATATTTCGGCATGGAAAACACACGTTTTCTAAATTCGGCAGCTTATCAATGAACCAGACTCAACGGAGACATGGATTTTCCACCTCCAATAAATCAACAGGCTGGTTGGGAGAAATTTCCACTCGTAGCACCCTTGAGGCTGGGAGGTTGGCAGACTGCACACACTCCGTGTGGCCACATTTGGTCTCCTGGAAATGTGAAAACTAATTACTTCCATCCCATTTAATGCCGCCTTTTGCCCTGCTCTTCCTGGAAAGCCAGGAGGAACACAAGAACGGTTCCTGAAGCTACTCAGATAGGAGGAGGAGGAGGAGGAGGAGAAACCATGGAAACGACACTCTCTCGCATCCTGTCCCTAAACAACAATACGTGATCTATGTGGATTTGAGTTGTTAACTACTTAAGGCGTGAAGGACCTCTGTAATTTAAATGCAGCCTCAAGCCGGGGAAAATGGCTCTAGGTCAGATGGCGAGTCTTTTTCGGTGCCCAAACCAGAACTCCAAACCAGAACGTGCCGGAACCGTCGGAAACCTAAAGACCAGCTGGCCGGTGTGCACATGCCTGGTTTTTGGCTATTTTCAGCCCATTTTGGGGCCATTTTCATTGTCAGGACTCCGGCATCCACCCCGCATCTCTCAGAGTTTAAAAAAAAAATGATTTATTAGGAGCGAACATGCCGGTGCTACCTGGGTGTAGCCAACTCTGAGACACATCATTCATTTCCCCCTTGACCCTGGACTTCCCCCCCTCCTCCCTGGATATATATTCTCCAATGGGATACATCCATAGCCAAGAGTCACCAATCATGCTCTCCATTAATCATCTTGCATGCCAGAGCTTCGGTGGCCTAGAGATTAGCTATGAAAGCATTTAAAGAATGCACTACTTCCCCCACTCCCTTTCTGCTGGCAACTCTAAAAGACCAGAGAAATATTTTTGAGTTGACACTGAGGCCATTTTGTGGGCCAAAAACATCCCGAAAAAGGGCTTGAAAGCACCCCCCAAAATGGCCTGTTTTTTGGCCATTTTTTCGGGGCGTTTTCAAGCACTCCAGTGCCCACGAAGACCAGCTAGCCGGTGTGCCAGAAACCAGAAGAGCATCTGGTAATGGCATGTGTGCCCAAAGAGAGGGCTATGCGTGCCACCTCTGGTTCGCATGCCATAGGTTCCCCATCACGGCTCTAGGTTTTTCTTTCCGGCCCATACCAATTTTGTGAAAGCGTCGCAGGATAACGGAACACAAGATATTCAGAATCCTCGACATACAATGGAGCCCAAAATGGAGCCCAAAATTTATGTGGCTAAGTGAGACCTTTGCGAAGTGAATTGTGCCAATATTTATGACTTTTCCCACCACATTTGATAATGGAATCACCACGGTTCTGAAATTAGTGGCACAGTTGTTGAATGGATAAATGGGAGTCAGTTTGCCAAGCGGCTGAATTTTGACCACGTGACTATGGGAAAGACGCACTTTGCAGCGGCGTTCCAACTCACCTCCTGCACGCCTGCACGATCTCCCGGTCGTTTCAGCAGCTGCCACGCAGCACTCTGCTGGGCCGTGCAAGGCAGCTGCACTTCAAAAGCAGAAGATAAAGGTGAGTATGAGCGAGCCCAGGTGGGCAGGTGAGCCCAACAGCAGAGTGGCAGAGAGAAACTGTTTGGTTTCTGCTGCTCATCACCGCTACCAGCTTGGCAGAACTGGGTCAAACTGGTAGCATGCCACCACTGGTTCCAGGATCACATGATCCCCTTTGGCGACCTTCTGACATGCAGTCGATGGGGAAGTCAGATTCACTTAACAACCGACTTATCGACTGCAAGAATTCACTTAGCAACCGTGCCACGAAAAAAAAAGGGTTTAGCGAAGGTCTCACTTAGCAACAGAACTTCTGGGCTCAATTATACGTCGTACATCGAGGTCGATGGCTGCTTGCAGCCGGACAGCACATCACACACGCCAGGATCCAATTTCTCCTGATGGAGGAAACGCAAAGTAACAGGAAGCAAATCCATTGAGCACATCCTGCACCTTTGCTTTCTCAGAATAGCACATGGGGTAGAACTGTATTTGCACAATATTGGAAAAATGAGGAAACAGTTACAGAAGAAGATATAATTTTTTTAAAAAAAATTAGATTGTGCAGAAATGGAGATTGGGACTAAAAAGAAAAAGAAGACACAGAGTATTTTCAAACATGGGACTTGTTTTACAAATGGTTGGATAATACAGGTAGAAATTAGGAGCGGGAAAAGTATTATTCTTTCTTTATAAAAAAAAGCAAAATACCCCTCACACATCATCACAAAATCTCCAGAACCGTAAAGCCTACAATTTGGCTCATATGTTCCTCTAGGTGCTCACTAAGAAAGGATTTTTCAAAATGATAATCAGAGCATCAGCATTTCATATATTATTATTATTAACACGCTCTGATGCTAAGGAGTTCTACTCCCTCTCCCCATCTGAAAAGAAAACTCTTTCAAATGCAAAACACTAAGCAGAGGGGAGGAGGTTCAGTTTCAGAGCACCAAGCAGCTTTAGTACAGAACAGTTGAGCTAAGCCACGGCCAGGCTCCTTGCCGTCTCCTTCATGCTCACCCAGCAAATACTCTTTCGGTTTTCAAACAGCCCTTTAACTCTCTCTCACACTGACAGGACGCTAGCCAGATGAATACCAAGGGATGCTGGTAGGCAGTTCCCCTCGCCTTATTTTACTCCCCCAAAACTTAAGCTGGATCACACAGGTTTTGTAGCGAAGCACGGATATAGAGATAGTTATATATATATAAATAAATTGATTCAGACAAGACGCTGTTCGCCAAGCAGCTGTGTAGGTAATGTAAAAATATGCAAACTGTTAAAAAAAAAAAGAATAGCGCAGGGTGGGGGAGGACCTCCAACAGGGAAGACCCTCCCTGGTCTGCCCCAGAGAGATTTTGGAGCTAAAAGGTCACGACCGGCCATGCCAGAAGAGGAATGTGCGTCGGCTTTGGTCTTCCAGAGCAGCTTCCAATACGGAGCTTCCAAGCTCTTCCATTCCCTGTACACAAAGGGCGGAAAGAGACCTCCCCTCATTCCCCCACGCCTCACTGCCCCCACCCCTAACCCCCTTTCGAGGTGCCTCTCTGGCCCAGAGCATCTAATACCCGGAGCGGAGCGGAGCAAGCGAGCGATGGGCCTCCGAAGAGGGTAGAAGAAAATATTTCCCAGTGAGGCCTTTTCGGGCAGCAAAGCCCCCCCTTTCTCTCTCTCTCAACCCAAGCAGAAACTTAAAAAAAAAAAAATCAAACAAGGAACACACTGACGTCCTGTTTTTAAGTTGACTGCACAACCCTGAGCAACTTGCACGTTTTTTTGCAGTCGGTGGCAAACAACAGCGAGTTCTAAAATGTGTGGTTTTTTTTAAAAAATAATAATCCTTGGGACTGATCCAGATATGCATTAAATTAATGAACTAAGTGAGCTCCGGTATCAGAAATCTCTTTTATGTCCTTACAACCTGCCCTCCTTAAATACTCGAGTGTGTAAGAAGAGTGTTAAATGTGAAGGTGCAACCCCAAACAAGAATGAAGATGTACCTCGAGGTGAAGAGGGAGTCAGCAAGATACCAGATTGTGCAGCAATGGGATAGGTTGACGTTGAAAATTAAGCAGAGAAAGAGGACGTAGAATATTATCAGACATTTTCTTTTGCAACAGTTTTATGTATATATTTAAATTCATCTTTTACTGGAAAGTTACAAAATATCTTTCATTTGTTTTCATTTTCTATTTTGTTTCACATCCTCAAACTGGTCTGTCATAATTTCCTTTTTTTCTGTTTCATATAAAAAGCCCAAAATACATTTTCAATCAGTATTAAAATTAATCAATATCTTTTCTCTAATCAAAGCTTAACCATTTCAGCCAGCTCCATCATTTTTAGGATTCAATCCTCCACTGTGAACGGTTAATGACGGTTGCTAAAACCATCTTCATTGGCACAGAAAGAAATTCTTAAGAATTAGTTGCTCAATTGGAAAGGGAGTGTTAAATCGGAAGGTGCAACCCCTGAACAAGAATGCCCAATATACCGGGAAAATGAAGGTGTAAGGCGAAATGAAGAGGTAGTCAGCAAAAGTACTAAATGGTGCAGAAATGGGATAGATTGACATTGAAAATTAAGCAGAGAAAGAGGACGTAGAATATTATCAAACATGTAATCTATTTTACCAATGACTGGAAAAAAGGGGTGAAGATGAAGAATGTAAATTTGTATTGCTAAGCAAATTAAATACGCAGACAACATGATGTTTATTAAGCGCTAAGAAATGTATTTAGTAGAAAATAAAAAAATAAAATAAAGAATACAGATATTACAGAAGGTCCTCGGCTGACAATCAGCCTTGAGACCAAAATTTCTGTTGCTCAGCCAGGCAGTTGTCAAGTGAGTTGAGCCCCATTTTATGACTTTATGCCACAGTTGTTAAGCAAATCACTGTAGTTGTTAAGTGAAACATGTGGTCATTAAGCGAACAGGCTTCCCCCACTGACTTGGCTTGTCTGAAGTCATCCTGGGCTCTTGCAACCGTCATAAATACATGCCAACTGTCAATCACCCAATTTTGATCACGTGATCATGGGCATCCCACAACAGTTGTAATTGTGAATAATGATCATAACTCACTTTCAGTTCTGTTGTAACTTCAAACAAATTGTTTTAAGTATTTCCAATTCTTAAAAAATACTGGGACCTAAATCATCCCGCACTCTAAATCTTAATGTAACTGATCCATGCAGCTGTGATTTCAGAACAGAAGTTTTATTACAGACCAGAGACCAGAACAAATAAAAACACTCCATAAATATACCATTAAAAATTCTAGAATAAAATAATAAATAGCAGATAAAATCTATGATAAAAATCTGTTCCGTTCTGCTCTGATTTGTAAACCATAGTTTATGCCACTGCCTGTCAGGCTAACCCAGGGAACTGTGTTTATTTCATAAACTATGTTTATGTAGCCTTGGGTTATTATGAACCGGCTGGTTTAAAGCTAACTTGTCATGAATGAAGCTGCCGACGTATTTGTACAGGTAGTCCTTGACTTACGACCGCAATTGACCCCCAAATTTCTGCTGCTAAGTGAGAAATTTGTTAAGTGAGTTTTGCCCCATTTTAGGACATCTATTGCCACATTTGTTAAGTGGATCACTGCAGTTGTTCAATTAGTAACAGTGTTGTTAAGTGAATCTGGCTTCCCCATTGGTTTTGCTTGTCAAAAGGTCGCAAAAGGGGATCACCTGACACCCACCCACCCACCACCGGGACGCCGAAACCATCATAAATGTGAGTCAGTGGTCTAGAATGTAAATTGCATGACCATGGGGATGGAACAATGATCATACGTGTGAAAAATGGTCATAAGTCAATTTTTCAAGTGCCGTTGTAACTTTGTACTGTCACTGAACGAACCGTTGGTAAGTTGAGGACTGACTACCTGTAATGCATTCTCTCCCCCCCAAGGGGCTGACAACAATTGCTCTCATTTTTTATTGGGCCACCCCAAGAAAACGTGCACTCTGAACATTAAGTTTTCATGATAAATAAATTGCTTCCTATGCAAGCACACCCCAAGCACGGGGAGGTTTTCCAGCCCGACTAAACCTCATCTACATTTCTAATTGTGAAGCGGGAGGAGTGGAGGGTGAATTAGTCGCGAGATGTACTTTTTGGATCTGTTCCTCCAGCTTTTTTATCCCCAAATCTAAAAAGATTTCGAAGCATCAATTGCCAAACAACTTGGCAAAAAAAGAGGACTTGACTGAAACCTGTGAAAAACCTGTTCTTCTAGGGAAGGAAGGAAGGAAGGAAGGAAGGAAGGAAGGAAGGAAGGAAGGAAGGAAGGAAGGAAGGAAGGAAGGAAGGAAGGAAGGAAGGAAGGAAGGAGGGAGGGAGGGAGGGAGGGAGGGAGGGAAGGAAGGAAGGAAGGAGGGAGGGAGGGAGGGAGGGAAAGAAAGAAGGAAGGAAGGAAGGAAGGAAGGAAGGAAGGAAGGAAGGAAGGAAGGAAGGAGGGAGGGAGGGAGGGAGGGAGGGAGGGAGGGAGGGAAGGAAGGAAGGAAGGAAGGAAGGAAGGAAGGAAGGAAGGAAGGAAGGAAGGAAGGAAGGAAGGAAGGAGGGAGGGAGGGAGGGAGGGAGGGAAAGAAAGAAGGAAGGAAGGAAGGAAGGAAGGAAGGAAGGAAGGAAGGAAGGAAGGAAGGAAAGAAGGAAGGAAAGAAGGAAGGAAAGAAGAAAGAAGGAAAGAAGGAAGGAAGGAAGGAAGGAAGGAAGGGAGGGAGGAGGGAGGGGAGGGAGGGAGGGAGGGAGGGAGGAAAGAAAGAAGGAAGGAAGGAAGGAAGGAAGGAGGGAGGGAGGGAGGGAGGGAGGGGGGAAGAGGAGAGGAAGGAGGGAGGGAAGGAAGAAAGAAGGAAGGAAGGAAGGAAGGAAGGAAGGAAGGAAGGAAGGAAGGAAGGAAGGAAGGAAAGAAGGAAGGAAGGAAGGAAGGAAGGAAAGGAAGGAAGGAAGGAAGGAAGGAAGGAAAGGAAGGAAGGAAGGAAGGAAGGAGTTAATTAGTTAATTCTGATTTTCTTTTACAACAGTTTTATGTATATATTTAAATTCATCTTTTACTGGAAAGTTACAAAATATCTTTCTTTCTTTTTTTTTGTTTTCTATTTTGTTTCAAATTCTCAAACTGGTCTGTCACAATTTCCTTTTTTTCTGTTTCATATAAAATGTCCAAAATACATTTTCAATCAGCATTAGAATTAATCAATATCTTTTCTCTAATCAAAGCTTAACCATTTCAGCCAGCTCCGTCATTTTTAGCATTCACTCCTCCACCTTGAATGGTTAATGACAGCTGTTAAAACCAACTTCGTTGGCACAGAAAGAAAGCAGAACTAACGTCTTAAGAATTAGTTGCTCAATAGGAAGGGGAAAGGAAGCAAAGAAGAAAGGAAGGAAGGGAAAGGAAGAGGAAGGAGGAAGGGAAGAGAATGAAAGGGTGAAGGAGAAAGGGGAAGGGGAAGGAGGAAGGGAAGAGAGTGAAAGGGGAAGGAGGAAGGAAGGGAAGGAAAAGGAAAAGGAAAAGGAAAAGGAAAAGAAAAGAAAAGAAAAAAAAAAGAAAAGAAAAGAGCAGCCAGGGACCATTTAAGACATGTAATCTCCCACTTAAGGAATGCCTTTGGTGGATGGCCACAACACAAAAATGTGTTAAAGAATATCAAACACAATCTCTCTTATACCAGCCCCTACGCACAACCCCTCCACAAACTTTTAACTTGAAAGAGTGTGGGGGGGTAAAGGTGGATTAAACCTTACTTTCTCACAAAAAAAAGGCTTCCTTTTGGGAAGACCAGGACTGACTATGATTCACCTTCTTCTTTGGGTAGCTCTATGAATCAGTAACAGTAATTAAATAAACAGTAATTATAACACACGGAGGAGCTGATTAACGGGATGTGGAATGCAATCCTGCCTGGCTCGCCGTGGGTTGGGTAGCAGCTGCCTTCAGCGGAGTCCTTTCATTGCTCTTTGATAAGAGAGTTTAAGCAAAAACACAAAAAAAACGAGTGAAATCCAATCCCATGCTTGGGAGATAGGTAATTGGTTTGATTTAAACCAGACCTCTCCAAACTTGGCAACTTTAAGACTTGTGGACTTCAACTCCCAGAATTCTCCAGCCATCATACCAACATAGCTGGCTGGAGAATTATGGGAGTTGAAGTCCACAAGTCTTAAAAGTTGCCAAGTTTGGAGACCTCTGGTTTAAACCCTTATTTAAAAAATATCAGCAGTTGGTCAGAAAAATAGAAAGGGAGCAAAGGCAGTGAGATTATTATTTACACGGAATTATTTCAGTACCCCTTCTTTTTCCGGCAACGAAGAAAAGGGGTCTCTTGCTTGGAGGGGGAGGGGGTTGGACTAGATGTCAGGAAATCCCTCCTTATTTCCAGGTTGAATCTCTCCTTGATCAGTTTCCATCCCTTGTTCTTTGTCTGGCCTTCGGGTGCTTTGGAAAATAGCTTGACCCCTTCCTCCTCCTCTCTGGAGCAGCCCCTCAAATGCTAAACAGAAACATTTCTTCTCCATCATGCTAAACCAAAACGAAGCCTGCTATTCTCACAGCTGCAAGCAAGACTAAACCCATACTGTTTTAGCATGTTTGTGTGCAATCGAAACGGAGTTTTCCGGATAACAGAAATAATGGCTCCCCCAGAGGGCTAGTATCCCAGTCCCTTGCCTCCTCTTAGTTACTACAGGAAGTAAAAGTGCTGAGCAAGGACCTGAGCATTGCCATTAATTAAAGGAAGACTTAACTTGAAGCCCAGTTCAGCCGGAAGGAAGTTCTGCTGGTGTCAAAGAAAGGAACAGGATTGTGCCCTTAACGTGGTGATGAAGCAATTATTTTTCATGCTGCTTTTACAGCAATTTAATCATGCTATTTCATCATTGTGGTTGGTGGTCTGTTTATAGGCTGCCCAGGAGAAATTTTCTCGAAGGAAAAGCACATACATTTAACAATATGTACACTGTATAAGGGAAGACCCATTAAAAAAGGAGAGAAATGCAGAATAGTGATTTTTTTTTCCCTTTGGGGCAGTTTTTCCCCCACCACAATCTTGTGAACTTTAAATAAAGTGTGGACTTCAAATGCCCAGAATTCCCCCAGCCAGCCATGCATATTTTCAGAGAGCTGGGCGGCATAAAAATCCAATAAATAAATAAATCTGCTTGCAGAATTCTTGCTTTCTTTAAACCTCAGGGCAAATTTGCTCCAGAGGCAACTGCAAAACTTAAGTTTACGCAAGCACTCCTCAACTTACAATCGCCAACCGAGACCGAAATTTCTGTTTGCTAAGTGAGACAGCTGTCAAGGGGGTTTTGTCCCATTTTACGACCTTTCTTGCCACCGCTGTTAAGTGAAACACTGCAGTTGTTAAGTTAGGAACACGGCTGTTAAATGAATCTGGCTTCCCCGTTGGCTTGGCTGGTCAGAAGGGATCGTGTGATCGTGGGACACTGTAACCATCGCAAAGATGAACCAGAGTGGCTGAGCGTCAGAATTCGGACCCCAGGACCCCAGGGAGGCTTGCAATGCATCCAGGCGTGAAAAATAGCCCAAAGTCCACTTTTTTAGAGCACTTGTAACTTCAAACAGTCACTAAATGAACTGCTGTAAGAGGAGAACTACTTGCATTTAAAGGGGTTTAAACAAACCATTAATCAATGGAACAATCTGCCTCCACACATTATGGGTGCTCTATCACTGAAGGTCTTTAAGAAGAGACCTGTCTGGAATGGTATAGAGCAGGGGTGTCAAACTCAAGGCCCAAGGGCCACATCTGGCCACATCTGGCCCTACGATACTTAGATCTGGCCTGTAGGCCGCCCTGGAAACAGCCAAGGACCGCCCCGCGGTGCCTCTGCCAGCAAAAACGGAGCTCGGGAGGGGCGCGCGGAGTGGCCCTTCTCCCTAGCAGAGGGCTAGCAAAACAAACTGAAAGCAAAACGAGAGGAGAAATGTTTTCCCCTTTTGCATTTGAGCACGCGAGAAGGGACAGGAAAGGAGGAAGGGAAAGAGGAAGGACAAAGAAAAGATGGGAAGGCAGCAAAGAAGGAAAAATAAAGAAAGAGAAGGAAGAAGAAAGGAGGATAAAAGGGAAGGAAAAAGAAGAAAAGGGAGGGAGGAGGGAGGGAAGGAGGGAGGGAGGGAGAGGAAGGAAGGAAGGAAGAGAGGATGGAAAGGGAGGGAGGGAGGATGGAAAGGGAGGGAGGGGAGGGGGAGAGGGAGTGGGGAGGGAGGGAGGGAGGGAGGGAGGGAGGGAGGAAGGAAGGAAGGAAGGAAGGAAGGAAGGAAGGAAGGAAGGAAGGAAGGAAGGAAGGAAGGAAGGAAGGAGAGGGAGGAAGAGAGAGTGGATGGAAAGGGAGGGGAGGGAGGAAGGAAGAGAGGGAGGGAGGAGAAGGAGAAGGAAGGAAGAAGGGAGGGAAGGGGGGAGGAAGGAAGGAAGGAAGGAGAGGGAGAGGGAGGGAAGGGAGGGAAGGGAGGGAAGGAGGATATAATGAGAGTGAGGAAAGTCCTGCCTTAGCACTTGGCCACCACAGGTGCCCCGGACACGAGTCCCATGTCACGCCCACCATGGCCACGCCCACTCCAGCCACGCCTCCCCGCCCAGCCCTCCAAGGTCAAAGACAACCCTGATGCAGCCCTCAATGAAAACGAGTTTGACCCCCTCGTCTCCTGCTTGAGCAGAGGGAGAGTTGGACTAGAAGACCTCCGAGGCCCCATCTAGCTCTATTCTGATTGGACTGGGTTCCGTGGTGAAGAAAAGGCTGGGAACCACAGCCAGGTTGGATTAGACGGAATGCAAACAAGGGTCTGCTCTATTCTCAACAAAACACACCAGGCAGGGTACATAACAAGCCCATCAAAATTAGCTTAATTTTTTCCCGGTGCCTCCTTTGCAAAGGGGAGGATAATGGAGGCTTGCTAATACATCAAAAGGCCTCACTCAGAAAGATTCAACAGGGCTTCTTTATTTACAAAAAAAAACAAAAAACAACACTCTCCTGGATTAATTTGTATTTACAGGTAGCAAAGCTGTCCCTGCATGAACTGGACTATTTCGAGACTATGTGTAGGCAAACATTTTAATCCCAAATTCTCTTATCATTATCTCAACCCAAAAGTCTTCAGGAAGAAAAAGAGGGGAAGAGAGAGAGATCCTACGGATAAAAAAATAAAAGTGTGGTTGTGTTTATTTCCTGCGCATGCGCACAAGCCCGGGCCTTCTAAACAGGAACAACCTCCTCTACCGCAGACACCTTCTATGGCTGACCAAGGCGGACTTCTCAAGGAAAGGCAACTTTTAGGATTTAGAGATTAAGCGTGCATAGATTGGATTCCGGCACTGCGCATAATAATTACAGCTGAATTATTTACCTCAGGTTAAGATGGACAAGCTTCTTCCCTCTGCAGGAGATGGAACCATTTCCCCCCTGCCAACCAGTTACCTGGGCCAGGTAAGGCAGCTCGTTTTACAACAGTTGAGGGGGTTTTATTTCTTTCCCATTTGAAATATTCACATATTATTTAATACTTGGTATCCAGGTGATATGATTAGATTGTCCGTGGTTTGTTTTTTTTGTTTTTTTGCCGTTTCATTATGTTCAGTTTTTTTCACTTGCATATTCCAGCTAATTTGCTTGTATTTTGTATATTATTTTTTTAAAAAAATAAATGCGTGTTAAAATACTGTATTCCTAAATGCTCTTAACTATAAATGCACATACCTATCTTACTCTGCCTGCTTGGTATCCAAAATGCTACGGTACATCCAGGTAACAAAAACCAGCCATTTCATTCCCAAATCATGACACAGCTCGCGTTGCAATATTCAGAGTCTTTTCTAATAACATTGCCTGAAATTAAAGGGCCCAATATTTCTGTCTATTTTTTTAAAAAATTTCTGCAGTTTTATAGATTTTATAGACAGCCCATCCGTGGGTAATAAAGCAATAAGACTGGGAGCAACTTTTGAGTTCCTGCTGGCTTTCCCATTTCATTTCCTTGAGGAAATCTGGCAGGAAGCATTGAAAATAACGTTCCTTCCTCCCTCCCTCCCCTTTTCTCCCTTCCTTCTTCCTTCCTTCCTCCCTCCCCCTTTCTCCTCCCTCCCTCCCCTTTTATCCCTCTCCCTACAACTACAGAGATTCACTTAACTACTATGGCAACAAAGGTTGTAAAATGGGGCGAAACTCACTTAACAAATGTTTCACTTAGCAACAGAAATGTTGGGCTCAATTGCCTTTAAGTTGAATATGACCTGTGATGGAATTGGAGGCACTGGGATACTAAGTGGACGGTACTATTCAATTATGGAGAAGGATGAATGATTCAGTCTTTTGCCTTTCCGATACAGAAAACGCAGCGTTCTCCCCCTTCATCATTCAAAATCCATACAAAAGCCAGTAGGGAAATGATCTAATTCGTTCAGCCTCGATATTATCAATATGCCACTGATCTCTCCATCAATACATCTCCACTGGGAGCTAGGCAGAAGGTGCTGTGAAGGTCCTTATTCAATGCCCCAAAGCTAGAAGTTGCCTGGATTGGATGCTGCAGGTTGAAGGTGAATCCTAGTGCCTACAAGTAGACCTCAACTTACAGCCGTTCGTTTTAGCGCCCGTTCAAAATTACAGTGGCACCGTCTTATGATCACTTTCCACACTTACGACTGTTGAAGCATCCCCATGGTCCAAACTCCGGGTGCTTGGCAACTGACATGTATTTATGACAGTTGCGGTATTCCAGGATCACGTGGTCCCCTTTTTGGGTTTTTCTGAGAAGCATAGGAGATCAGGGAAAGTCAGATTTGCTTAACAACCGTCTTACAAACTTCACAAACTGCCCAACGAGCTGCTGATCTAGTTCTACAGAAGAATGATTGAGTCTATCATCTGCACCTCTATCACTGTCTGGTTTGGTTCTGCAACCCAACAGGACAGACATGGACTCCAGAGAGTAATTAGGACTGCAGAAAAAACAATGGCTACCAACTTGCCTTCCGTGGTGGACCTGTATACTGCACGAGTCAAAAAGAGGGCTGTGAAAATATCTACAGACCCCTCACATCCCGGACATAAACTGTTTCAACTCCTTCCCTCAAAACGACGCTATAGAGCCCTGCACACCAGAACAACTAGACACAAGAACAGTTTTTTCCCTGAAAGCCATCACTCTGCTAAACAAATAATTCACTCAACACTATTCAACTATTTACAAGTCTGCACTACTATTACTGTTAATCTTCTCATCACTCCTTATCGTCCATCCCCTCCCACTTGTGACTGTATGACTGTAACTTTGTCGCTTGTATCTTATGATTTATATTGACTGTTTCCTAGTATGATTTGATTGCTTATTGTACCCTCTATGACTATTATTAAATGTTGTACCTGATGATTCTTGACTCTTGCCGAATGTATTTCTTTTTCTTTTTATGTACACTGAGAGCATTTGCACCAAGACAAATTCCTTGTGTGTCCAACCAATAAAGAATTCTATTCTATTGGCCAATAAAGAATTCTGTTCCGTTCCGTTCCATTCCATTCCATTCCATTCCATTCCTATCCTATCCTATCCTATCCTATCCTATCCTAGTCTAGTCTAGTCTCTTTTCTCTTCTCTCTTCTACTCTACTCTACTCTACTCTACTCTACTCTACTCTACTCTACTCTACTCTACTCACTTAACAACTGCCCCGGTTCACTTTACTACCTTGTTACCAGCTTTATCAACTGCAGCAATTCACTTAACAACTGTGGCAAGAAAGGTCGTAAAATGGGGCAAAATTCACCTAACACATGTCTCACTTAACAACAAAAGTTTTGGGCTGAACTGTGGCTGTAAGTCAAGGACTACCTGCCATTGCCAAAATGCCCCCCCACACACATACGTACACATACACACACACACTATTGTTCCTGAACGTCATAGGAGCGGGAGAGCCCTCTTAAGCCTCCTGAAAATAATTTGTGAGCTGCACAACACACTTCAGTTTTCTCTTTGAATGCCGAGTCGAATTTGCTAACTAGATTGATCCTCATGACATTAGGCATAAAACACACTCCTTAAAATAATTGTCTTAAATTGTAGAAGCATTTGAATCAAATCAACTTTAAGGTGTGTGGACTTCAACTCCCAGAATTCTCCATAGTGACTGAATTAAATAAAGCTCTATAAACAAAGCTCTAAAATAAAGGGCTTAAGACGGTTAATGTCATTGCCCAGAGGATCATGGGCTGCCCTCTCCCCTCTTTGGAAGAGCTTTATAGCTCCCGCTGCTTTAAGGAAGTTCAAAACACCCTCAAAGATCCATCTCATCCTGGGAACCCCCCCTTTTTTTTTTTGAACTATTACCATCTGGCAGACGGTACAGGACAATAAAAACAAGGACAGATAGGCTGAAAAACAGCTTCTATCCCAGGGCAGTCGCTCTGTTGAATTCTACTGCATAGTGCAATATGAATGCGATATTAGGGGTTTTCAATTCAATTGCATGGAATACGAAGGATGTGTTTGTGTTTTATTTTTATAGTTACAATGTACACTGAAGATGGCATTTCACTTCGTTACCCAGGGTGCAATGACAGTAAACTAAACTAAATGAGTAGACCATAGAAATGCTGTGGACACCGTATATCTAGACTTCAGGAAGGCATTTGACAAAGTAGACCACAACCGATTTCTTGGTAAGCTAGAAAAATGTGGGATAGACAGCATCTCCACCAGAGGGATGAATTCTAGGAGTTGGTGTCCACACATTTTAAGGTTGTCCATGCTGAAAAACATTGGCTAAGAGCATCTCTTGTGCCATTCATTTTGAAGCACATGTTGGCAATTTGAAGAAAGAGCCGTGTTGGTTGGTTCATTAAAGATGAACAGGCCTGTTTTCCTTGGAAATCTAGTTGTCTCCAGCAAAGATCTCTGTTAATTATTTATAGGCAGAATTTGCAATCAATAGCCGGAAACCCATTTTCCTCATCTTTAGTTTCACCTGGTTTAAATACTGTAGCTTCCTGCGTGCCCACCTCAAAAGAGGGGGGATTGTTTTATTTATTTATTAATCCCATTTGTCCAGCTGCTCTCGGCACGGTAAAATTACTCTAGGCAACCATGGCGCACCAGAAAGAACTAGTAGATGTATTTAAATCCTAGTTTCCACTTTGAAGTTGAAATTTGTAGTTTAGGCTACAATTCACAAGCCAAGACTGAAAGCCCTATTTTTATACCATTTGAAAACCACAGTTATAATCCAAGTTTAAACTGTTCTTTGTGCTATGGACGTAACTGAGATTGGGCAAGGCATGCCATTATAGTGGTATCATCGGACTAAAAGTGTTTAACTGGTTTTAAGATGCTTAATCGGTGATTTTCCAGAAAACTTTTGCATCCCACAGAGATTCCATACGAATTTTTCAAAAGTAAAACTGGCTGCAGCCCAGGACTTTATAGCACAAATGTATTTTGGCGGTGGAGTAAGTTTCTTAAAGTTGAGTAGACCACTTATGATTTGGGATGAGAGATCAAGAATACAGAGCTCTCGCCTCACTATCAGGAGACTGTGAGTTTGATCCTAGGTAGAAGCAGACATTTTAATCTGGGCACAATGAGAATATATCTGCTGCGAACTCCGTACTGGTGACAGGAAGGGCATCCGGCCAGTAAACACTCAGCTCTATTCACTCTATCCCACAAGGGATTACGGGGCCATTAAAAGTAAAATAATAATAATAATAATAATAATAATAATAATAATAATAATAATAATAATGCACCAGCTGATTTTCAGGTGAGCCGTGGACCAGTTTCGTCTTGCATTTGTTGATTTAAAACGGAATACAATGCCATCAATAAAGTGATAATTCCTGTGCTCTAAAATTAACGAAAACAATAATTTCCTTATGATACATCTCCATTCAGCAGCAATATCCTCCTCCGTTCACAGACTGGGCTGGGGGTGTTAACTTCACTATAATAAAAGCCGTGTTTAATTAGAAGTCTCTTAAAGATCCTAATCTAATCATCACCACTGAAGGTGTGGGCAGAGAGGCCAGGCAAGCAAATGTCATAAATGCAAATGAAGTATCTGTTCATTGCAAACTCCACAGGAGTTAATTTGTCTGGTGGAACTGTTCAGGGGCAGTTAATTCCCCACAGCAGGGCTTGCTAAACCTCTGTAAATGATCCTAAACTGGGTTAAAAGCGGTTTTTCTTTGAGTAATGAAATACAGGTAGCGCTCGGCTTACAACAGTTTCTTTAGTGACCATTTGAAGTTACAAAGACACTGGAAAAAACTTACGACTGTACAATCATTGCTGCATCCCTGTTGGTCACGTGATCACAATTCGGCCTCTTGGCAAGTGACTCATTGTTGTGGCCTATTGGCCACGGCCCCTCCACCAACCGAGCTGGCAGGGAGAGTGGGGGGGAGCCTGGGCCATCCCTCAGCTGTCATGCCCCTGGTGGAGATTGACTCTGAGGGAGAGGAGGAACAGCCGACAGGAAGTGGAAGTATGGCTCCAGAGGTTGTGGAGGAGGCTGGGGAAGGGCAGATGCCAGCTGGGCAGTCAGAGGAGGACCCAGGCCCATCCCCTCTCCATCCTAGGGCACGCAGGGAGGAGAGGATAAGGGAGAAATACGAATGGCGTGGACTACGGGAGAGGAAAGGGCACTGATCCCCTTCATGGGCTGCAGCTGTGACAACTGAATAGGAGGACGGACATGCGTACGGGCGAACGCTGGAAACAAAGTGTGGAAATAGCTCTAGTTTATGGTTCCTCTCCGAGTTTGTCGTCCTTCCCAGTGTGTGTCATCTGTGGACATCCTCCAGCCTTTATCTTGCCTGGTTTGTGTTGCTTTTTTCCTTTCTTCTTGTAACTGTTTGTGTGGGAGTTTTTTGTCTTCCATCAAGGATATTCGGAGCTTGGAAGCAAAGTGAAGGAAGGCTCGAGGAAAGCCTCCGGAGCCCAGGGAGGGCAAAAACGCCCCCTCCCGCCGTGGTGCAGGACGCCAACTAGGCCACGCACACCATGGCCATACCCACCATGCAACCGGACATAGAACCTGTTGCTAAAAATTTTGAAGCCCACCCCTGATTGGGCAGAGAAGGCTAAAAATGGAGAATTCAGACTTGTCTCCCTCCCCCCCACACACACAATGGGATTACTCAAACCAGCTTTCTCCATCTGGGGATTCCCTGCAAGGCATCTTCTAGCTATCTTGGGCAACCAGGGTGGGAAGTACAGCTCGACATGTCTGGATGGAAAATATTTGCAGAATGCTGCTTTGAGCTAAGAGCAAATAATGCATCAAAACCTACTAGTTATCTTACTCGTATGTGAGATAAACACAACTTGTTGGGCGGTTTTGGCATTCCTCAGCCATGTCCTTTTTGATACTGGAATGCAAATTGATCCTTCCCTTTTTTTTCTTTTTTTCTTCCTATCCCTGTTTTCAAACCTCAATTAGCACTTTCCCTACCCTGGCTCACTGCCAGATTTGAAATAGTTTGCTGGGGTTTCATTAACTCCTGCAACTAACATTTTCTAGGCTCTATTTAAATTCACTTTCCAGAAGGTTTGGCTCTAAGCGCAGAGATCAAAATCTTCCCAACTATGATTGATTTTGGAGGTTGTTTTCTGTGCCTTTCTTCTGCGTCCATGACGTTTTTATATCTTCTTTCCACTATAAATCTTACTGTTCGTTGTCCCATCTTGCATGAAACTTTCCATCAATGTTCTTTCCCCATTTTGTGCAATTTAGAGACACAAAATTCTAGGGCTGGAAGGGACCTTGGAAGTTGGCACTTCATAGAACATAAAATCCTAGGGCTGGAAGGGACCTTGGAGGTCTTCTAGTCCAACCCCCTGCCTCAAAGCAGGAGTCCTTCCGCTATCCTAGACAAATGGTTATCCAATCTCTTCTTGAAAACCGTCGTCTTAAAACTCTTTCCCATTCTATTGTGATGTTTGATTGCTTTGCAGCATCTCTTTAGACAAAACCCCTTGCCTTTTTTTCATGCACTTGACTGGAGTTCAGAATTCAAGTCAATCTCCTTCCCCTTTTGATACCTGCTTCACCCATTTTAACACTTTTTTTTGCCAATCTTTAAGTGACTCACTGCAGCTGTTAAGTTGGTAACCTGGTAGTTAAATGAATCTGGCTTCCCCTTTGACTTGTCACAAAAGAGGATGATGACACGAGCCCCACGGGACACTGCAACCATCAGAAGTAGGAGTCCAGTTGCCAAGCGTTTGAATTTTGATCACATGACCATGGGGATGCTACAAACAGTCGTTAAGTGTGAAAAATGGTCATAAGACACTTTTTCCCCCAGGGCCGATGTAACGACATCAGAGCTTCCCCTCGAGCCAATGACCCTGCTTATTCTCTCATTTCCCTGTAAAGCAAGGGTCTTCAAACTTGACAGCTTTAAGGCTAGCGGACTTCAATTCCCAGAATTCCTCCTGCAGCCATGTTAGCTCAGGAATTCTGGGAGTTGAAGTCCACAAGTCTTAAACTTGCCAAATTTGAAGACCCTTGATTTATTCTATCTACCTACCTACCTACCTATCCTATTCTATTCCTATCTATTCTCTCTTTCTATCTATTCTACCTCTCTTTATCTATCTATTCTATCTCTCTCTCTCTCTCCCTCCCTCCCTCTATCTATTCTATCTATCTATCTATCTCTTTCTATCTATTCTACCTCTCTATCTATTCTATCTATTCTATCTTTCTCTCCCTCTATCATATCTATCTATCTATTCTACCTCTCTTTCTCTATTCCAGGGGCCTTCAAACTTGATAGCATTAAGACTTGTGGACTTCAACTCCCAGAATTCCTCCTCCAGTCATGTTAGCTCAGGAATTCTGGGAATTGAAGTCCACAAGTCTTAAACTTGGCAAGTTTGAAGATCCTTGATCTATCTATTGTATTTTATTCTATTCTATCGCTCTCTTTCTTTCTATCTGTTCTACCTATCTTTGTCTATTCTATCTATCTATTCTATCTTTCTCTCCCTCTATCTATTATCTCTCTCTCTCTTTCTATCTATTCTATATCTTTTTCTCTATCTACCAGGGGCCTTCAAACTTGACAGCTTTAAGACTTGTGGACTTCATCTCCCAGAATTCCTCCTCCAGTCATGTTAGCTGAATTCAGGAATTCTGGGAGACTGAACCTATTCTATCTACCAAGTCTATCCTATTCTATTCCTATCTATTCTTCTATCTATTCTACCTCTCTTGAATCTATTCTATCTATTCTATCTATTCTCTCTCTTTCTATCTATTCTACCTCTCTTTATCTATTCCTATTCTCCTCTCTCTCCTTCCCTCCCTCCTTCCCTCCTCTATCTATTCCTATCTCTCTTTCTATCTATTCTACCTCTCTATCTATCTATTCTATCTATTCTCTCTCCCTCCCTCCCTCCTTCCCTCCCTATCTATTCTATCTATCTCTTCCTATTCTACCTCTCTTTCTCTATTCTTCAAACTTCTCTATCTATTCCTCCTCCAGTCTAGTCCACAAGTCCTCTCTTTATCTATCTACCTACCTCTATCTATTCTATCTATTCTCTCTTTCTCTCTCTACCTCTCTCTCTCTCTCTCTCTCTCTCTCTCTCTCTCTCTCCTTCCCTCCCTCTATCTATTCTATCTATCTCTCTCTCTCTCTCTTCTACCTCTCTTTATCTATCTATTCCAGGGGCCTTCAAACTTGACAGCTTTAAGACTTGTGGACTTCATCTCCCAGAATTCCTCCTCCAGTCATGTTAGCTCAGGAATTCTGGGAACTGAAGTCCACAAGTCTTAAACTTGCCAAGTTTGAAGAGCCCTTGCTGTAGAGCAACACCCCACACGGGGTGGCCTCTCCGCCTCTACCACATGCTGGCCTTCCCCAAGCGGTGCCACCCCACCCAAAGGCCCTCACTTCCTAAGGGGCCAGTCCCACCAGAGACGCCTGGGATGAGAGAATGTGCTATTCATAGCAGCTGCGTTATTATGTACACAAGCTCTCCAGCAACAGGCATTGCTTGGTAAATAAAGGTAATTATTAGATAGCGTTATAGCAAAGGGCTCCACAACGCTATTATAAAAAGCCAGTGCAAATGTTCCCACTTCCCTCTCTCCCACCATTGGGCCTGAAGCCAAAATGCCAATAATTATATTTTATCGCTGTGTAAACCAACTTCAACGCTTCATTAAGGTACAGAAAAAAAAAAAAAAAAAGCAAAGAGGCCGTTTTCTGGTCTTAACAGCTAAGTGCATCTTGGTTTGATGACTTCGGTGTCTGAGCCACATCGATCTAACTCTTCAACCAAGTGTGTTTTTCACAAGCCCTCGACTTGTGTCTCTGTGGTCATGTGGCCGGCATGACTAAACGCCAAAGGCGCACGGAACGCTGTTCCCTTCCCACCAAAGGGGTCCCTGTTTTTCTACATGCATTTTTTACATGCTTTTGAATTGCTAGGGTAGCAGAAGCTGGCGCAAGGAATGGGAGCTCACCCCGTGACGCGGCGCTAGGGATTCAAAGCGCCAAACTGCCGACCATTCTGATCGACAAGCTCAGCGTCTCAGCCACCGAGCCACCACGTCTCTGGATGAATGGTGAAACTGTGCAATTCTAGTTTCCATTTTTGATCAAACAAGGAAATCCTGATTATCTGCATCCCAAAACAGCCCAGGAATCTTAGTGTCAAAATGGGCGGTGTTCTTTACTTGCTCTCAAGCTGGAATTCCAGCAAACATGATTAAGCAAAGCAAATAACGATTAATAACCTTTCCAATTTCATTATGGGTAGTCAATTTATAATCGCAATTGGGACTGGATTTCTGGTTATACATCATTATGGTTACAAGTCAAGATAACTGTATGACAGGACTCAATTTTATGGTTTATATTTTCCAGCAGTAGTGCTTTATGGGCCATTCAAGCACCCTGTTGGAGTCTGATTCTGAGGGAGAGATTGAGCAGCTGACAGGGAGTGGGAGTGTGGCTCCGGTGGCTGTGGAGGAAACGGGGGAAGGACACAGTCCGGCTGGGCATTCAGAGGAAGACCCAGGGCCACCCCCTCTTCATCCTAAGGCACGAAGGGAGGAATGGAGAAGGGAGCAACGTGAGCTACGGGGGAGGAAAGGGCCCCGATTCCCTTCATTAGCTGCAGCTGGGAAAACAGGATATAAGAAGGGCGTTTGCACACAGCACCTTGCTGGAAGCAAAGCGTGCTTTATCTTTGTCGAGGCTTATCTGGGTTTTGGCATCCTCCCAACTGTGTGTGCTTCATTATTCTGTTGGAAGTCTGCAATTTATTATCCTGTCCTGTCCTACTTCAGCTGGTTTGTGTTGGTTTTTTTTTAATTTCTAATTTATCTGTACTTTGCGTTCAGACTGCATTTCTTCCCTTTGTAGACTGTTTTTGGAAGAATTTGATCTCCAGCCGAGGATAACTGGACATTGGGGGCCAAGTTGGAGGTATTAAAGTTACCTACTTTACCTACTTTTGTGACTTCATTATTTTGTCATCACACACTATTCTTGGCCCATTGTAATTTCAAACTGTCATTAAGTGACCAGTCATAAGCAGAGGACTAACCTGTATTATTTATGCAAAGGGAAGATCAAAGTGATGCAGCTGGTGAGCAAAAAATGTGTCATCTTGGCTTGCTAAGCTACGGTGATGAAATTCTGCCAACACCACCCAATTTTTTTACAAGTAAATTCATTAATACGATTAATATTCTTAAACCACAACAATCCTCTCCAGTCTCCTTTCTCCTCCCTCTCTCCCCCTCTGTCACACCATCTTACAGAGATTCAATTCAGACAACTGAGTCAGAGTCTCATTCACACAACCTAGTAAGTCACGTGGCTGTTTTGCTTGAATGGTTGAGCGACCTCGTTTATTGCGGTTTGCAATAAACTGCAATTTATGATTTAGTGTATGAGGCAAATCCAGTAAGCCAAAACTGAAACCAGATATGGTTTAGCATGATTTTGAACACAGCCAGCAAAGAGCACCAGTAGAAACAGATGAAGTTGAAGACTAAAAAGCACCACGGGGAATGTTTATCATTTAAGCACGCTTCCCAGGCCAAAAGAAATCCATGCAGGATCGGAATAACAGAATTACAGAGTTGGAAGGGACCTTGGAGGTCTTCTAGTCCAACCCCCTGCTCAAGCAGGAAACCATTTCAGACCAGTGGTCCGCGAGAAAATTTTGGTGGTCCACAAAGAAATGTCACCCCCAAAAGCAATTAATTCGGGCTGCAGGGAAAACAAGGCTGCGCCGCCCACATGGCCCGTGGGAGCACAAGGCTTGCATCGCTTGCATTGCGAACAACACGAGGTAGTGAGGGGAGGGAGGAAAGGGGGGGACTTGCCCCACTCACCCCATGTGCCTGGCCTGGCCAGCGGGCTGCTTCTTTCTGCTTCTTTCTTCTTCTGTTTTTGGCTGCATGCAAGGAAAGCAGCCAAAGTCTTTCTTTCTCTCCCCCAAACTCTGCCAGAAATGACTCTTTGGGACCCTGCAAGACATCCTTGCTCCAAGAGGCTGCGCTGGCACAAGTCTCACAAAGACTCATTTCTGGCGGAGTTTGGGGGAGAGAAAGAAAGACTTCTGCTGCTTCTGCTGCTTTCCTTGCATGAAGCCAACAGTCTCTCTCTCTCTCCCCAAGAGAATAGAGCTGGAGACGGTATCCTGCAATCTCAAATAAAGAATGATCGATTGGTAGGAAAACGGGGTGGGGAGTTTTCCTGTAGACTTTTTTGGGGATTTTCCCAGGGTCTCTGGGAAAACCTATGAGTTTGGTGGTCTCATAATTCAGATGCAAAAGGTTGGCAACCCTGGCTGTCCAGTCTCTTTTTGAAAGCCTCCAGTGATGGAGCATCCAACAATGTCTGGAGGGAAGTCATTCTACTGATTAATTGTTCCCACCGTTAGGAAATTCTTCCCTAGTTCTAATCCATTATTAGTTTTTAATCCATTATTTCTTGTCTTGCCTGCTAATGCTTTGGAGAGTAAGTTGACCCCTTCCTCTTTGTGGCAGCCTCTCCAATATTGGAACAGTTCTACCATATCTCCACTAGTCCTTCTTTTCACTGGGCTAGACATACCCAATCTTTTTCTCAAAAATCAAATAAAAGAAGAGGAAGAAGCGGGGCCTTCTTGTGGAAAGGCATTTGAGGAGGGGTTCCAGGAAGGGAGACCAGCATCCCAGGGTGAAGGAGAGTTGAAGTTATCCATTAACTACAAACAAGAATGCATTATCTGCAAAAGGTCACTAAGAGGAGAGTGTTATATTTTCACACAAGGGGAGGCCACCCCCTCCATCGGCTGGAGAAGGAAAAACCGAGTGCAAACTTCAATTTAGGCCCACCGAGAGCTTTTGAAACATTCAAAGGCAAAAGAGAGGCAGGGGGTCTTCAAAAGAGGCAAAAGCTTTCAGAAAAACTAAATAATAATAATAATAATAATAATAATAATAATAATAATAATAATAATAATCTGAATTTGGGCCAGCCAAAGTCAGGTTAATAGCTCTCCTGCACCCTCCAAGCATGATAGACTACAAAATTTTGCACCTCATTCAGATGAAGGCTACTTTTGCTCCAAGGAAATACAGAAATAAAAAGGTGGTCCTCAACTTACGATCACAATTGAGCCCAACATTTCCATGGTTAAGCGAGACATTTGGTACGTTCACCTCGTTTTACGGATTTTCTCACCACGTTTGTAAAGTGAATCACTGCAGTTGATAAGTAGGCAGCACGATTGTTAAGGGAATCCAGCTGGCTTCCCCGTTGACTTTTCCTTGTCAGTTGATCGCAAAGAAAGAGTCACATGACCTGGGGACATAAATATGAACCAATAGGCAAGCTTCTGAATTATGATCCTGCGATTATGGGGATGCTGCAAAAGTTGTAACTGTGAAAGACAGCCGTAAGTCACCATTTTTTCAGTGCCGTTATAACTTTGAACCAGTCAGTACATGAACTGCTGTTAAGTCAAGGACTACCTGTATCCATTTTTTTGCTTACCGGTTTATGAACATTCATTGGGGGAACATGTGTGTTAGGTAAAATACACCACAGTGTGAATAAACGACCATAACATTGGTGCCATGGCATTGTTATGCGCATATAGCATCACCGGAATTTGCTTAGGGACATTGTTGGCTGGTAGCTCACTTTTTAAACAAAAAAACAAAAAATAGAGTGGCATCTTCTAATCCTAAATCTGGCTCTCTCTAAAGCCACCTAATTGTTAATTTTAAGTTTTAATCTGTGCCTTAAGGCTGGTGTTTCCCAATTTGGCATCTGAGAGGTGTGGCTCCCAGGGTTCTCCAGCCAGCTTTGGATGGGAGTTGCACAGATTAAAGAACTTTCCTCTCTATACAAAATCTGGGAAAGAAAAGTCGTCCTTTAGGGACAGACAGAAACTAAAGCCGAGGAGGCCAGCTGCCAGAAGTTTAAAAAAAATATATCTTTTTCCCTTTTTCAAAAAAAAATGTTAACGATCATCAAATCCATATGTCAATTTCAACAGGTTGTCCGTGTCAAGGTGAGTTCCTTTTATGTGCATCTTACAAAGCCTCTCCCCGTAAAGGCATACATGGTCATAAATCATTAGATCCTTCGGTGCTTTTCCACTCCCACCATTACTCAATATAGGAGTTGATAGGAATCATTAAAGAGAGATCCAACCTAGAACCCAGGAGAAATTTGGTAATCGTGAGAAAAACCAATGGAACAGCTTGCCTCCCGGAGTTGTAGGAAGAAAAACAGTCGTAAGTGTGAAAAATGGTCATAAGTCACTTTTTTCAGTGCCATTGTAACTTTGAATGGTCCCTCCACACAAGCAAAGTACCAGTAAAGGAGGGGGAAAAAAACTCCAGAGAAGTTCCTGAGACAGGAAGTCTAGTCCTGCCAAGAATGTAATAAGGGTTAACGGAGAGGCAGTTTCTGTAAGCAACACCAGAATGTTTCCTTCCTGCCTTCCTTACAGGATTAGCCCAGTAATTTCTTCTAACAACCGGTTCTCCGAACTGCTTAGAAGGTTAACAACCGGTTCTAGTGAATAGGTGCAAACCAGTAGAATCCCACCCCTTTCTGTGACCCAGAACGTTTCCAGGATGCCAGAGGGACAGAGTGCTTGCTCTTTTCCTGCATTTTAAGACTGGGAGCAGCATGCCAGAGAAGCAGCGTGCAAAAGGGTGCAAGCCCACCTACTCTGCTGGGCTTTTGTGTGTCCTGTTTTCATAGGAGCAGGAGGTCGGCAGTCACACCCCATGGGAGTTGATTTCTCTGCCTCCTTTCGATTGATGTCTGTCTGCAGAAACGTGGCACAGTCTCTTTATCCCCTCTAAAAACCAAGGAGAAAAAGGAGAGACCAGACCAGCGAACCAGGCTGGCAAGTCACCAACAGCTCATTCAGTGTATTTTGCTAAGCCAGCTGGGCTGCCCTCTTATGGCACGATGGTGTGCCCTGGCACAGAGTTTGGGCACGACTCCCTTACTAGCTCTCCCCACATGGCAATTGCCAGGTCCATCCTGTTGCCAAACTGGACATGCTGCAGTTCTGGCGCTTTGAATGTACAGCCACTGGCACCCTGGAGAGGGGTTTTTTTTGGGGGGGGGAGCAGGAAAGATGGCAAAGGACTCTTAATTACCCTTAGGCAACAAACATTTGTGTAAAATTGGGCGCGATTCATTTTGACACATGCATGCACCTACACACGTTGCCCTGGCTGTCCGTGGCTTTTTCACACCTGATTTTGCTGCCTTGCTTCCAGCATGTTACCTGGATGCAATATGGCGTGTGCAAATGTATGCCAGGCATGCACAGACGTTTTACAGCCCAGCCACAGCCTCACTCGTATCACACGTGTGTGTACACAACACACACAAACATACACACATAAAGAGAACAGGGATATGGCCCAGCTCAGGCAATCTGTGGAGAAGGGATGCACTTATGAATTCTGAGCAATTCATGAATCAGTGACTGATTAATTTTGTGTCACTTCGTATTTCTCTGGAGTAAATAAAACACTGCCATGGGGCTCACCGATACAGAACCATCGGGGCACAAAACCAGGCCAAGTTTAAACCTAACCTTTTTAAACCTCCAAGGATCAAGTCATCAAAATGCTCCAATTTGCTTCCATTGAAACTGATTAGTCTACTTGGTGTAGAGGGGAGCAGCTTTCTTGAGCCGGCTGAAATACTGAGAAGATATGATGGGCTACTTCTAGACCCAAGTTTTTTCCACCCTCCCCCAGATGCTCCTCCACACCCCAATGCATCTTTGCGTCTTTTTTTTTTCTCCTCCACACATATGTACTTTCCAAGCAAATTGGAGCCGCAGCACAATTATTATTTTTTTCTTTTCTAAGGAAGCTGAGAACATCCAGGGATGGTCTGGAAGCATATTTGGAAAGATAAGAGGCTGAAGCTTCTTTGAACCACGTCTGATTCCATTTGTTTATTTTTTTAATTAATGGCTTTAAAATAAAAAATATCAAAGCCAAGAGAATTTGTCACGAGCCAAAGGAGGATCCCTTGAGCCCACAAGGATAACACTGGCTTGTGTGTGTGTGTGTGTACCTTGGAATCAATGTTGACTTGTGTTGACTACCTGGGCAAGGTTGTGAAGGTCCTTAGCTCTTGTCATCTTTTTATGTCTGAGACAGACGGACTGGTCCAAAGTCACCCAACTGGCTTTATGCCTAAAGTGGAACTAGAAGTCACAGTCTCATCGTTTCCAGCCTGGTACCCTAGTCAAAACAACAAACTGGCTCTCTTGACACTTCCTGCCAGATCTCAGCCTACATCAAAACTGCATAGAGCTGCGTTGAATTCCTGGTGGTATGGCAGTAGCCAGATCATGAACATTACTACCGAGACTGCATTTCAGAGCAATTTCCAAGCATAGGTTTGGCCAATGGTAGAGAACACTAGATGGGAAAGAGAAGGAAGAACCTAGAATAATAGGGTTGGAAAGGACCTTGGAGGTCTTCTAATCCAACCCCCTGCTCAAGGCTATATCAGAGGACTCCAAACTTGGCAACTTTAAGACTTGTGGACTTCAACTCCCAGAATTCCTGAGTGAGCCATAAAAGGTTCCCCATCCCTGGGCTACTGGTTTTTCAGTTGTGGGGGAAATCAATTTTTGACTTGAATGGGACTGTTTAATATACAAATGTAGGACAGTCCCATATTAAACAGTCCCATTCAAGTCAAAAATTGATTTCCCCCACAACTGAAAAACCAGTAGGCCAGGGATGGGGAACCTTTTATGGCTCACTCAGGAATTCTGGAAGTTGGTCCATAAGTGATAAAAGAGCCAAGTTTCCCTACTCCTGGACTAAACATACTAGCTCCCTCAATGGTTCAGATCTTTGCTACTCTTCTCTGCACTCTTCCTCGTGTTTTCTTTCTTTCAATCTCTTCCTGCTTCTGGAGAAGCTCCATCTCAGAAGCAGAAGCAACAACCATATTCAAACTATAACTATAACAATAATTCAAACTATATAAAAGTTCAATAGGTAACTCACCAAGTAACGATCCCCAATCAAGCAGGTGCCCCATGTCTTTTAAGATCTTGGGTCTTTCAACACCTCTAAATAGGTACAGCTATTTCACCCTGGAGCAGGACCCCATGTTTGCAGGACCAAGCCCTTCTTTCTTCACCAATCCATCATGTTCCCAAGAGTAATGCAGCCACAGAGGCCTTGTGACTTGAGGTGCTGACAGCTAAGAGGCTGATATTATTCCACTGACCAGCTTCTGATTTTAAGGGGGCCAAGTCCCAAGACAAATCAACCCAGCTTTAAATTGATCTGGTCTGTTAGAACAAGAGTGCCAAAATCCAGAAATTGGAAACAAAGCAAGCTTGCGTTAGCTGGGAATCATCAGAGTTGTAGTCCAAAGCCACAGCTGGCGGCTATCAGGGTGAGTTGATGTGCTGAGCCATTTGAGACTTAACACACAAGGCAATAACTTTGTGAAATCTTTGGAGCAAAGGAACTTATCCTGAAGAAATGGGATCTCAAAACATGCCCAGAGGCTCTATGGCAAGGTTTCCCAACCATGGCAACTTTAAGACGTGTGGACCAGTGGTGGGATTCAAAAATTTTTACTACCGGTTCTGTGGGCGTAGCTTGATGGGTGTGGCAGGGGAAGGATACTGTAAAATCTCCAGTCAGAGGTGGTATTTGCTGGTTCTCTGAACTACTCAAAATTTCCACTACCGGTTTTCAAGAACTGGTCAGAACCTGCTGAATACTACCACTAGTGTGGACTTCAACTCCCAGAATTCCCCAGCCAGCCATACTTTCTCAATACTCATACTTAAATTTCTCAAGGTTGGAAAACCCTGTTCTATGCTGTGAAAAAGACCAAGTCATTTACAGCTTGTTGTCACATATCCCCCTATTCTACCTGGATCAAGGTAGGACTGTGGAGAAGTTCACCTGCAGGAGAACTGTTTCTATGGAATAATATATTATGCAATGATTGCCATTATTAATCACTTTGTCTGGTAATGTTGGCTAAACCAGCTAACCAAACTTCTTCAGCCTGAAGATCAAGGGCTGGATTACAACTCCCAGCATCCCCAGCCTCTCCGTTAGTGGCCAAGACATTCTAAAGGCTACTAAGCCAATGATTCTGGGGGGGTTCATCAAACTGGAAAAGGATGTTTGAACTGTTAATATCTGGGAATTAATCTATTAGGATTACAAGGTGGCATAAGGCTGTATGGGGAGGGTGGTTTTCCTCCACTTAAAAATATTTTTTAAAAGGAATGTAAAACTGCCTTGAGCATTATGTAAGGAAAGAAAATTTGCTGTTGGGAGAAATATGTGCAAGCTGCCCAGTTCACTGGGAAAGGTTTTCTGCAGGTAATTTAATGCCCAGAGAAGAAAACAAAGCAAAACGAATCTCTCCAGAATAGCTGCGCCAACCTCTTCTTCCCTTTGGCCAATTTCAGACAACTCAAGTCTCTTAAAAACTGGTAGTGCAAGATTTTCCCCAGTCCTTTTCAATCTGCAGGTCAAAATCCTTTCTTGTTGAGCTAAGTTCCATATCCACGTAAAAGGCAGTCCTGATTTAGTGACCGTTTGCAGTTACAATAAGGGTCAAAAAGTAACTCAACACCCAATCCTCCTGTTTATAACCTCTGCAGGTCTGTAAAGCAAAGAAAAGTTGAAATAAGTTCGCTTGGTTTAACGACCATGTTACTAGTTCCAATTCTGGTTGCTAAACAGAAACTATTTGTACTTTTCTTGGGAACCAAAGAATTTTGCCACTGCCTTCTTCTGGAAGTTGTCTTCACCTTTCCAAACGCCCCTCCAAAGCCTGTTTTTACTTTTTATTTTGTTTTAATCCATTTTATATCTGTTACTATGTATTTTTATCTTGATGTAAGCAGCTCACAGTTTTCTGAACTGTGAAATGGATGGCAGATAAATTTGGGAGAAAATGAAATGAAATGAAATGAAATGAGGAAAGTTAAGTTAGTTAAGTTAAGTTAAGTTAAGTTAAGTTAAGTTAAGTTATAATCCTGAGTTTATTGGTGTTTGATCTGTTTTATGACCATTGCAACATATGACTAATGAGCAGGCTCCACTATGGTTGTATATTGAGGATTATTCATAGTAAATTTACCTTTCTATATCTAATTTAAAAGATGGGGAGGTTTGCAGGCACATTTACAAACACACACAAACACCCGATACACTTCTCCCAAGTCATCATTTCATCACCTAGCCGACACATTTGCAACATGATCAAACTTTCAATCCAATGTTGTACATATACTAGTATCTAGTTGAAGGGCAATTAAGGTTTGCTTAACCCCCCTTGTTTAATTTTTTCAAACCAGAAACAACCTTACAGGGGTCTCTATCTCCAAGCTGTATGGGGGAAGGCAGGGAAGAAGCGAAATTCCTATAATATACAAAACCCACTGAAATTCCACTGAAATTCAAGGGCAGAAAACTCCCAAGTTCTCCTGGTCTTCACACCAAGACCCTCAAAGCACAAAGCTGCCTTAATTCACCTGATGTTCTCTCAAGCTTTTTACATTCCAAACTGGCTACCTTTGAGTTCGTATTACAACCAAGAATGGAAATCAAGTCTACCTGAATAACACTTGATCCACTCATGGCAGCTAAGCTCCAGGAGAAGCTACCTTGCCCTTGAGGTGCCCCACAGGTTAGAAGCAAAATGACATAGTCAAGCGTAGAGAGTTCAAACATTACCTTGCTCCTATTAGCCTTTAGAGCCTTCCCCGGACCAAGAACAAATCATAGCTAATTAAATAAGCCACAAAGGGCTGGATTCACACAACAGAATGGGCAAGAAACCAACCAAACAGCCAGATTTTAATACAATATAGGAACTTGGATATCAGCTGATTTAAGCCTCTTTTTCAAAACTATGGATATGTATATCTTAAAGGAAAGGGGTGCAGATAACAAACTGGTCTCTCCACACGTCATCTTACTGAAGCGAGCAAACCAATGTCTGGGTTTCTTGGGTAGGATGAGAAGAGCACACCTCTCTCCTTCTATCCTGGACGCTTTTTACGAAGGCACAATTGAGAGCGTTTAACAAACTGCATCCTTTTTTGGTTTGGTGGCTGCAGTGCCTCAGATAGAAAGTCCCTACAGAGAGTGGTGAGGACAGCCGAGATTATAGGAAGCTCGCTTCCCATTATTCAGAATGCTGCTTATAAGCGCTAGGTGCTTAGAGCTCAAAGCACTGTTAGAGACCCCACACACCCACTTTATGGTCTGTTTCTGTTGCTCCCCTCTGGGAGGAGGTTTCAAAGTATTTCTAGCAGGACTACCAGATTCTGTAACAGCTTTGTTCCCTAGGTCATCAGTTTGGCAAACTTGCAAGATTCGTTTTTCTCGCCATATACATGCACACATCCGAACTAGACTGTTGTTTCTCTGTGTCATACATGTGGATAAATGCATAATTTTGTATTTATTTTGTTACTTTGTTATTTATGTAGCGTATATTGGAGGTGGTGACCCTTTGAGAGCTGTATGCAAGGAAATTTCATTTTAATGTATGCTGATGAGTGTACATTCAAAGTGACAATAAAATTATTCTAAATCTAAGCCTAACCACAGCCCTACAACAGTATAGTCTTGGATTAAGTTTTGTTAATCCAATAAATAGATTGCTAATAACGCTTCTGGATTGGGGGGGGCTCCTTTGATCTCTTACACCAGATGGCCAAGGCAGGAACTGAAATACTGAATTTGTAATCCATCATAGCTATAGATATGTACTTCTACTTCAAGTATTATTTGCGTTGACAGACCACTAATTCTCACCCCGTTTTGGACAGCTGAAGATTTATGCAAAGATGCTTGGAATTAAATTGAGATCTTTGGCTGTAGAACCTGTGACTTGCCTACAGAATGATGGAAAATTCATTTTTGTTTACCTCAATTTCCAGAAAACATACACAAATGGTAGGGAGAAAATACAGGTAGTCAGCAACTTCCGGCCACAATTGAGCCCAAAAGTTATGTTGCTAAGTGAGAAGTGAATTGCTAAGTGGATTTTTCTCCATTTTACATATTATCTTGCCAACATAAGTGAATCACTTAAGTTGTTAAATTAGTAACATGCTCGTTAAGTGAATCTGTCACTAAACAAACCCTTGTAAGTCCAGGACTACCAGGACTAATGGACATGAACAAACAGGCTAAAAACTGCAGGGAAAAATACAACGTGTACTTCTCTTGCTGGATATAAAAAGTGTATTCGATTTCTACACGCAACCACACACCTGCCTGCAAAGCTTGGGAGAAAATACTTGAAACTCCACAGAAACCTGAACCTGTATCAATTTGACCCAGAGAAAGAAAGGGGGGTGGAGGGGATTGGTGGCAGACAAGACATAATAGTCAAGCTTTAATCGGCCCATGGATCCTCCCAAACACTTATGAACTTCCCAGCTCCAATTTTGGACAGGCTGGAGAAGGTGAAAGTGGAAAGGACTCACCTGTTGTTCTTAGGAGTTTCAAACTGAAGATTAGTCATTTTGCCTTCAGCGAGAACTCATTCTCACAAGGTGAGTCAGTTAGCAGAGACAAAGCAACCACGAGGTTAAGGCACATGCTGGGACGCAGGTGATAAACTTTTGATGAGCTGGTCAACTTCTCATGATTTCTCTTGGGCCTCCCAAGCAAGGAAGGGTTTGCAGAAGACATTTCCATTCCCCAGAACCCAGAGTGGTGAGGACTTCAACCCAGAGATAGTATTTGAATGGAAAGGAAAGCTTTGAAACTAAGTATTGTGACCAAGTTTCTAGAATGATAAACTCTGACTTGTTGAAAGAACAAACATTTGTTGAATTCTCATGTCACACTACGACACAAAGCATGGTTTGCAAACTACAACCGGTGGGTTCACACATTACATTTAAACCCAAACCAACTGTGCAATTAACAGAAAAAAACATTTGTAGCTCAGGGTTGAACTGTGGGGTCCTTGGTGCTCTCTGAACTTGGTTATTTTCTTGCAGATGTTTCATGACCCAACTAGGGAACATCATCCATTCAAATCCCGCTCCCTTCCAGCACTGATGATGTTCCCTAGTTGGGTCAAGAAACATCTGCAAGAAAACCACGAAGCTCAGAGCACCAAGGACCACACAACTGTGCAACTGCTTCATCTAAAGTGAGAATCCAATCAGCTGATTGTCTTAGCATTCAAGAGTTTTCCAAACCCAAATTGAAGATTATCAATGGGCACAAATTTCACCATTTGTAATGGTGCACCACTTGAAAACCAATGTGGAACAGTAGATGCACACCCCATAATTTATAATATGCATTTATTTCTCCTGTTCTGCGCCTTCCATAATCCAGTTTGATCAAATTATTTCATAATGTAATTGTTAAGTGTCTTATCTTCTTTCTCCATAGAATAATAGAATTTGAAAGATCTCAATTTTGTTCCACCTTTACTTTAAAAAAATATATAAGCTTTTTTAAAAAATGCAAATTTTAATCATATTGAATTCAATTTTCCTGAAGAATCACTCAAACATCAGACCAAATTTTTTCAATCCCACCATTTCCTCTGACTTAGCCATCTTATCTGAGGCAGAGACTTTCGAAACACACTTGCAACTGTTCAATAAATATTTGTGTTTTTAAAAAGCCATGGATTCATTGGTTGTTTTTTCTCAGTCAGTGTGGCAACTACCAATTTTTGAAAAGTCATTTTGGTTTTCTTTAGATGATGCCCCATTCAAGGGAACTTCAAGTACCATGAATTTTCACTACAGATATGTTGTTGTGTGATCAGGAACTGCCAACTGTCTGAAACAGTCTTAAAATAAATATTTATTGGTTGACCAAGTGGGTGCATTATTAGACCTGTGTTTAAAAGATATTGTGTCATTTATAAGGTGGCTTGAAACTTTAAGATGGTGATGTGGGCAACAACAGATCTGTCCACACTTGCAAAATAAAAACAGCACGGTTTTCCCCACAGATTTGGGGGAATAAAAATGTAAATGAAAATTCAAAATGAATATGGAAAGTAGATACAGAAAGTCCTCAGCTTATGAGCACAACTGAGGTCAGAATATCCACTGCTGGGCAAGAAGGTTGTTGAGTGAGTTGTGCCCAATTTTACAACTTTTCTGTCACAGTTAAGTGAATCACTCTAGTTGTTAAGCAAATCATTTGGTCATTAAACAAATATAGCTTCCCCCATCAACTCTGGCTGGAAAGTTTGCAAATGATAAACCTCTATGGCTCTGGGATGCTGTAACAGTGAGAAATGCCTCCTGTGTGCCAAGCACCCAAATTTTGATCATGTGACGGTGGGGATGCTGCAATGGTCATAAGTGCAAGAACCAATCATAAGTGCCTTTTTTCAGTGCCACTGTAACTTGGTGCTGGCTGGCTGGGGAATTCTAGGAGTTGAAGTCCGCTCGCCTTAAAATTGCCAATGTTGGGAAACCCTGGTATATTGGGAAAATCAAAATCAGAATAGAGCTGGAAGGGACCTTGGAGGTCTTCTAGTCCAGCCCCCTGCTCAAGCAGGAGATCCTATACTATTTCAGATAAGTGACTGTCTAGTCTCTTTTTAAAAACCTCCAGAGATAGAGCGCCCACGATTTCTGAAGGCAAGCCATTCCACTGGTTATTTGTCCTCAATGTTAGAAAGTTTCTACTTAATTCCAGGTTGCTTCTCTCCTTGATTAGTTTCCATCCATTGTTTTGCTTTCTGGTGCTTTGGAAAATAAGGTAACCCCCTCCTCTTTGTGGCAGCCCCTCAACTACTAGAATACTGCTATCATGTCCCCCTTAGTCCTTCTTTTCTCTAGACTAGCCAAATCCAAATCTTGCAACTGTTCTTCATATGTTTTAGTCTCCAGGCCTTTAATCATCTTAGTTGCTCTTCTTTGCACTTTTTCCAAAGTCTCAACATCTTTTTGGTAATTGGGTGACCAAACCTTGATGCTGTGATTCCATGTGTGGTCTAGAGATTCAAATCAGAGGATAACGGAAAGCAACTCCTCAAGCCCAAAACTGCTCCAACCAACCACCGAAGGTCCGATCAGCCAACTGGCGGATGCCACTGGAGAAAGACCCATTTCTCATTTGGGTTATTCAATGCTCCAATAACCCCTGTCACTCATTGGCCCAAAGTCACTCAACTGGCTCTCATGCCTAAGGTGGACTAGAACTCAGTCTCCTGGGGATTGATTGGCCCAACCAGCTTTCATGGCTAAGGCGGGGCTAGAACTACCGTCTCCTATGATTGGCTCAAAACTCAAGCAACTGACTTTCACGCCCAAGGTGGGACTAGAACTTACTGTTTTCTGGTGATTGGTCAAGTCTGCATTTATGCCAAAGGTGGGACTAGAACTCATAGTCTCCTGGGGATTGGCCCAAGTCACCCAACCAGCTTTCATGGCTAAGGCGGGGCTAGGAACTACTGTTTCCTATGATTGGCTCAAAGTCAACCAACTGGCGTTGACGCCTAAGGTGAGACTTGAACTCACAGTCTCCTAGTGATTAGTCCAAAATCGCCCAGCCGGTTTTCTACCCTGGTACTTTCATCTCTATACCAAACTTGCTCCAACATGAACTTTAAATCACAGTGTTCCTCACTGGACTGTCCCAACAATGCGGATGAAGACTGCCATATTAGAGAAGGCAACAGCAAACACAAGAGGTTTAATATCCTTCATTACAGGGGAAGACAACAACAGAGAGCCCAGCTCCATCAACGGAGAGGAGGAGAGGCGCAGCAGCGGCTGCAAAATATAGGCTGTAAAGTTTCAAAATGCTGCAGCTGCTACGGAAGAGCTATTTACACTCCCGTGTCAAGGGGGAGAAGACAAAATGGATTCCCCCAGAGCTACCCAGGAGGTCTTAAAATTCCTAGGGAGTAAATAGCTGCTTTCCGCCCCCCTCTTCTTCTTCTTCTTCTCCTTCTTCCACTCAGGAATTCAGAACCTCTGCCTGCCACATGTAGCCCGAGACAAACAACTCCGCTCTCAAGAGACTCAAAAGAGGAAATTACAGCTAAGCGGAGACAAAAATCAAAGCTCTGTAGGAGAAACACAAGAGATATATTTTTATACATATAATACACACACGCACACAGAGGGAATCCTCATTTTACAATGGTTCACGTGGTGACTGTTCGATGTTACAGTGGCATTGATCAAAGCGACTTATGACCATTTTCTACACCTATGACTGCTGCAGCATCTCCGTGGTCACGTGATCAGAAATTCAGACCCGACTCATACTTACGACATGTCCTGGGGTCACGTGATCCCCTTTTGTGATCTTCTGACAAGCAAAGTCAGTGGGGATCCCAGATTCACTTAAACGACCATGGTTACTAACTGAAGTGCAGTAATTCACATAACAACGGTGGCGAGGAAGGTGTCATTTAGCACCATAAATTTTGGGCTCTATATAGTGAGATGATAGAGAGTAAGATAGACAGATTCACATGTATACATAAATAGAGAGATAGATTATAGAGGTAGAGAGGTAGGTAGGTAGGTAGGTAGAGAGAGAGAGAGAGAGAGAGAGAGGCAGACAGACAGAGACAGAGAGACAGAGATTGGGTGGGTGGATGGACGGACAGACGGATGATAAATAGAAAGATGATGAGTGGATAGTAGGTAGGTAGGTAGATTGATAGATACGGCGCACAGACAGACAGACGGACGATAAATAAAAAGCTGATGGGTGGAATAGAAGATAGAGACAGAGAGACGGACAATAGATAAATAGAAAGATGATGGGAGGATAGAAGATGATAGATAGAAAGATAGAAAGATAGAAAGATAGACAGACAGATAGACAGACACAGACAGACACAGATAGGCAGGCAGGCAGATATAGATGAAGGAAGGAAGGAAGGAAGGAAGGAAGGAAGGAAGGAAGGAAGGAAGGAAGGAAGGAAGGAAGGAAGGAAGGAAAATAAGAGTGTGCCTCATCCGGTGAATTATAGCGCAGTGACAAAATAAGATACAGATACCGAATTCCAGGTGGCTGGGGAGTTCTGGGAGTTGAAGTCCACAAGTCTTAAAGTTGCTAAGTTTGGAGATCCCTGACCCAGAATAACATCTGATTATCTCCGTCTCAAACAGACCTTGCAATATCTTTGCATAGGGTAATTATGGGCGAGAGTGAAAAATCACACATTTCCTGTTGAAGCTACAAGAAAGATGAAATTATGGACTGAGCATGAAACTCTAGTATGGACTTGTTTTATGATGAGCTAGAAAACTATGCAATTCCAGTCTCTTAACTGAGTTCATGACATCGGAGTTTGGTAAAATGCAGAGGGTTACAAGGGGGCAATTCAGAGATTTATAACATTTCCCTCCCCCAGGAAACCATTTTTGGGGAAGTACCTTTAAAGAAATGAAAGCCTATGTTAGCCCTGCTGTTTAATAATTTTGGCTGCTTGAATGAATGGCTGGTATTGTAGCACAGGCAGTCCTTGACTTACGACCACAATTGGCCTCCAAAATTCCTATTGCTAAGTGAGACATTCGTGAAGTGAGCTTTGCCCCAGTTTACGACCTTCCTTGCCACTGTTAAGTGAATCACTGTAATTGATAAGGTAATAATAACAACGGTCATTAAGTGAATCTGGCTTCCCCACTGAGTTTGCTTATCGTAAGGTCGCAAAACGGAAACTGCAGACGTCATAGATGTGAGCCAGTTGCCAAGCACCTGGATTTTGATCATATGGACTAATAAGGATGTTGCAGCAGTCGCTAACTGGAAAAAATTGGTCATAAATAACTTTTTTTCAATGATGCTGTAACTTTAAAACTAAATTTCAGTGTTGTAAGAGAAGGGCTACATATATCTAAAGAAGGAAAGAGGTCAAGACGATGCATGGAACCAGCAATTAATTTGATTTAAGATGCTAAGGTATTTCCAAACATCCCCATCCATTGTGTTGGTCAACATTCTTTATGCATCCTGGAAACACGTAAAAAAAATATCCTTTTCATTACCAAAGCTAACCTAAAGACACAAAGAACTGAGAAATGTGGGTTAGATATCAGGTCTTCTGGAGTGAAGAATCAGAAACAGTCCTGCAATAATAAGTCATCAGCAATGATTTTATTATTTAATAATTACAAATAATGCAATGCAATTAAATAATGATTCTCAGGGGTTGCTAGGAGTCAAAAGTAACTTAATGGCCCGTAATCAATAATATGATTTTAAACTGTATGATGATTTTATTGTTTTAAGTTACTGCAGTTTTACAAAACTGTTGTACTTTCTACCAAGGTTCTACAAACTATAAATCAAGTAAGAAATCATATTTGTCTTCTCAGATTTAAGCAATTCTTGAGGGTTTTATGAGTTTGCACGACTTGTTATTCTGGGAAAGAAAGCAACGAGATGGAATTTAAATTGGCTGCCATCCCTTCAAGAAGGCATTGTATTTCCCCAAAAAATGAGCGACTGTAGCTCCATGTCTTTCTATTGTTACCTGCTCAATAAACCAACATTTTATCTGTCTTCCCCATCTTATCTGCAGGAAGAGGTAAACAGCAGATCTCTGGTTTATTCCCAATTTTTAGAAAACATTTATTAAGATGAATTGAACTCCTAAATTAAACTTTTTTCCTTTATTTTGGTTAGGTTAGGGGCAAAAGTGGAAAGCAATACTTGCTTAGCGGGTGTGCAATAGAAACAAAAAATATAGATCTGTCAGCCAAGTCCTCATAAATATATTCCTGGCCCAAAATCAGGGAGCTTTTTTCCCCCCCTTTCTTCCTTATGTCTTCCTCACATCTAAGAGGGTGTTTTTCAAACTTGGCAACTTTAAGATGTGTGGACTTCAACTGCCAATAAATTTGACTCGCCAAATTTTTCAAACTTGGTGACTCAACTTAAAATCACCAAGGTTGAAAAACACAGGTTCAAGATAATTCCACCCTGAACGTTTGGCTCCTGCCGGTAGACAAAGACCGTGAAAATCAAGTGTCAAGACAAATGCCTAAATGCCCCTTGCACGTGGCACTAATTTTGAATTTATTTCCACAAAACGGCTCGCTCCATAAATATGGGAAATAAAGATACGCGAGCAAGATGTCTTTAATAAGTAGAGCAGATTTTTCCTATCAGCTTCTCTACGCCGAAGCCAACACTAACAAGCAGAAGAAGTCAAAATATTCTTCCCAGCTCTGTGTCCTGCAAATATTTTCAAAAGCAGTTCCCGTCGTCCCCCACTGCTGAGACAGATGAGTAGGAAGAAACCCATCCAAAAACGGGTCACATTAAACCAGGGGTGTCCAACCTTGGCAATTTAAGACTTGTGGACTTCAACTCCCAGAGTTCCTCAGCCAGAAAAGCTGGCTGAGGAACTCTGGGAGTTGAAGTCCACAAGTCTTAAAATTGCCAAGGTTGGACACCCCTGCATTAAACCATCTGCATGATACGGTTTTAAATATATATCATACGGACATCTCTGTTGGAGGTGTATATACTGTCTCCCGATTTTAATAAAGTGCAGCATCAATTAAAAAAGACAAGAGATAATTTAAAAAAAACCATCTCCACAATATGTTATTCCATTTACAAAAAACCAAAATGGAATAAGACAGGCATTCAACAAAGATTCTCCCAGGGAATCCGTATGAAACAAATTTTCTTGGCTCTCTGTTCAAACCACAGCAATGCCAGGACAAATGGCCACTTCAAAAACAGGCAGCCCTTGACTTACGACCACAACTGAGGCTCAGAACTTCTGCTGCTAAGCAAGACAGCTGTTCAATTAATTTTGCCCCATGTCACAACCTTTCTTGCCACAGTTGTTAAGTTAGTATCGGGAATAGTATCGCGTTGTGAATATGAGTCAGAATTTTGATTGTGTGACTACGGGGAAGGCTGCAATGCTTAAAAACATGAGGAATACGGCACTTGTTAAGTACGAGAAGAAGTACAAAACCCTAGTAAGGCCACACCTGGAATACTGCAACCCATTTGGGTTACCATACTACAAAAAAAAGATGTTGAGACTTTGGAAAAAGTTCAAAGAAGAGCAACTAAGATGATCAAAGGCCTGGAGACTTAAACTTATGGAGAACGGCTGAAGGTTTTGGATCTGGCTAGTCTAAAGAAAAGAAGAATTAGGGGTGACGGGATAGCATTGTTCTAGTATTTGAGGGGCTGCCCCAAAGAAGAGGGGGTCAATTTATTCTCCAAAACACCAAAGGACAGGACAAGAAATAATGATAGGAAACAAATCAAAGACAGAAGCAACCTGGAATTAAGGAGAAACTTCCTAACAGTGAGAACAATGAAACAGTGGAACGGCTTTGTCTCCAGAAATTGTGGCTGCGCCATCCCTGGAGGTTTTTAAGTCACTTGTCTGAGTTGGTATACGTTATCCTGCTTGAGGAGGGGGCTGGACTAGAAGACCTCCAAGGTCTCTTCCAGCTCTATTCTATTCTAAATGGGCCTAAGTCACTTTTGTGTGTTCCACTGTAACTTCAAACGGTCACTAACAAATGGTGGTTAAGTCAGGGTCTACCAGTACAGGTTGCAGTGAAAATATTAATACAAGGCCGACATCTGTGCCCTGAAACCAAATTGAGACTCTCTGAGCCCAACACATAGCCTTTGAAGCATTTTTCACTGATTGGACGTCAATTTCAATTCCCAGAATTCTGCAGCCAACATAGCTGAGAATTCTGGGATCTAAAGACCGGGGATTTGAACAATACATAGAGTTGGAGGCCAAGCCCTTCCTATAAACTAGGATCTTGGCCAGGCAGGGAAAGTTTTCGCCAAAATAAAGTCTTAGGATCATGAAGGGCCAAGCTTTACAGAATAGGCAAGCCATAAATTTGGAGGGGAGCGGGGAATAACCCACAGCACAGCAAGCCATTTAGGCAGGGGTCTCCAATCCTGGCAACTTTAAGACTTGTGGACTTCAACTCCCAGAATTCTTCAGCCAGCCGGCTGGGGAATTCTGGGAGTTGAAGTCCACAAGTCTTACAAGTTGCCAAGATTGGAGACCCCCGAGTTAGAGAGCCTGTTTTGACTTGGAACGCCTCCCCTTTCCTTTGAAAACAAACTTTTCCCCCCCCCTCCAAATTCAAAAAGCACTTTCAAAAGGCGTTTGATACGAGGCCGGAGAAGCCTCGGGGTACTCATATCAAACGACCTAAGCGCCAGAGTTCACTGTAACAGCATTGCCAAAAAGGCATTAAGAGTAATAAATCTAATCTTACAAAGCTTCTCCTCTGGAAATATTGAATTGCTAACTAGGGCATTCAAAACCTTTGCTAGACCAATACTCGAATACAGCTCATCAGTCTGGAATCTGCACTGTATATCGGACATTGATACAATTGAGCGAGTCGAGAAGTATTTCACGAGAAGAGTTACTACACTCCTCGGCTCGCAACAGAATACCCTACACAACCAGGCTTGAGATTTTGGGCTTGGGACAACAACCAAGGCTACCCAACTTCAAAGTAACCATTATCAGGGGAGCCAAACAAAAAAGGCCAACGGACCTGGGTGGACAAATCTTGCCCAAGGCGATGTAGCTGGATCTGCTGTTCACAGAGCAGCTGAGCAACCCCCTCCAAGGCCCCTCCCAAGTGATCCGACTCAAGACCCTGAAGTTGTAAACAACCCAAAAAAAGGGGCTGATTTAATACATCAAGTTCTTCCACGCAGGGAGTGTAGAACAAGACGACCATCTGGAAGAGTGACTCATACACTTTCTATAAGATGGCTGTTCTTCCTCCTTGTTGTAGTAGTTACTGCTACAAACAAATGAGAGGCAGGAGCTCTTCACTACGGGGAGGAAAGAAATAGTAAGGGAGGGGGGAAATGTAACTCCCATCTCTTTACAACCTGAAGCTTACGTATTCTCACCAAAACCCAATTCTTAAGGCAATCCAAAAATGCTATATAGCACAACGGCAACATACGTCCTCGGCTTACAGCAGCTCATTTAGCGATCGTTGAAAGTTACGACGATGCTGGAAAAAAAAGGGACTTATAATTTTTCACACTTATCCCCTTGGGTCACAGCGTTTGGAAACTGACTCATATTTACGACGGTTGTAATGTCCCAGGATTCCCTTTTGCGACCTTCTGACAAGCAAAGTCAACAGGGAGGCCAGATTCACTTAACAACCATGTTAATAACAACGATCCACTTAACAACCATGGCAAGAAGTTGTAAAATAGGGGGGAAATTCGCTTAACAAATGTTTTACTCAACAACATCAATTTGGGGCTCAATTGTGGTCGTACATCGAGGACTCCTCGTACTCATCTTTTCCACAACTATTGATAACTATTCAAGTCATAAAATTCTCTTAAATGTCTCTCACTTCAACAACTGATTCAAAAATTATTACTACCGGTTCTGTGGGCATGGCTTGCTGGGCGTGGCAGGGGAAGGATACTGCAAAATCCCCCTTCCCTCCCCACCCCACTAACCTGCTTTCCAGCTCCGTTCTCCTGTGCAGGGCAACCAAAAAGACCCAGCTGATCAGCTGAGACTCGATGGGAGGCGGAGAATAGATGGAGGTGGGACCAGTCAGAGGTGGGATTTGCCGGTTCTCTGAACTACTCAAAATTTCCGCTCCAGAACTGGTCAGAACCTGCTGAATGCCACCTCTGCAACTTATGCAAGCTATTAATTTATGGTCTAGCCTCTTCATACAGGTAGCCTTTGACTTACAACAGTTCATTTAGTGACCGTTTGAAATCACATCATCATTGAAAAAAGGGACTTGTGACCGTTTTCACACCTCTGACCTTCGCCACATCCCCACGGTCACATGATCAAAATTCAGGCGCTTGGCAACGGTCTCATATCACTGTCGCTGGGTCACGTTGATCCCCTTTTTCTGACATGCAAAGTCCAGATTCACTTAACAGCTGCGGTGATTCACTTAACAACCGTGGCATGAAAGGTTGTAAAATGGGGCAACACTCACTTAACAAATGTCTCATTTAGCAACATAACTTTTGGGCTCACTTGTGGCCATAAGTTGAGGACTACCTGCATAAAATCCTTAAGCACCTATCCTGCCAGTTTTTTCAAGGCTTTATATTTGGCTGATGGGAGTCCCATCTATTCAGATTTTATGTTCTGGAAATCTACTATATTCTTTGTTAATGTTGAATAAGCTTTGATATCCAAGGATCACATCAGATCCTCTCTGTTTAGCTCCACCGTTGTTTCCTCACATATTTCTAACCTATTATAGTTCTCCAATAAGTGCACCCATAAGTTCTGTTGCTCACCTACTAAATGTGACAGGAAGCTCATGCCTTATACCTGGGCTCATCTCCATGGAAAAAGGACTCAAAAAACAACAACAACCCAAGATGGCGGTTGAGTCTACAGACACCAGACACCAGCTGCACTGGGACTGCCTCTACTTTTATTAAAATAAAAAAAAGCATCAATTGCTATCTACTCCTGTTTTCCACTTGCTGGAATTCTTATGTCTTCTGCATCTCCTAAAGGATTGATTACTGTTGATTTCTGGGCCCCAACACTCACAGAGATGCTGCAGGGAGCAATCAGAAATCACGAATGGAATCGACTAACGTCTATCTGAAATCTGATGTTTTCTCTGATATTCTACTCAACAACTCTGCCGTGTAGGTTTCAGAACTTCCATATCAACTTGCATCACCCCAAATCTTCCACCTGTTTTTCATAGCAGCAACAGATCAAACAATCTGGAGAAAACCTGCACATGTATTGTACTCTCCAACAGAAGAGAATATAGGTGGCTCAGTCTTTGGCGATTTCTGAGCTTGTTTGCCTGCAGACATTTTGATTATCCAACTAGGTAACATCATCAGGGCAAGGGAAGATGGAGTTCACTCCCTATTTTACACACAGCAGCTTGTCTCATCAGAGTTTGTAGGGGTGTATTTTTCCTCCTTGTCAATTCCTTGATGAAGGCATTGTTTTCCACTTGATTGTTTGGCTGGGGTTAATCCCTCATTATCTGGGTTTAGGCTGCTGGGGAGGATGTGTTCTAGTCTCTCTTTTTTTTATTTCCTTCTTTGCTTTTTTAATGGCCTCTTTTGAATGGTGTATAAATGTACTTATCACGATGTATCTATTGATGGCTGATGTACCTAATGCCAAGCATCCAGCAGTTTTGATCTGGGAAAGAGTTTGAGCTTGGGGAATCAGAGGAAGTGGACAACCTACTGTGTCCACCACTTGTGTGTTAGATCCATGCCCCTCTCGGCTAATTAAATGGCGCAGGGTGGGATGCGTGCTTGGGTCTGGGCTGTAGCTAACTCCTCCTCGAGGGAGGGGTCCCGCCACCCGTTTTAAAGAAGCCATAGTGCGTCCCCGCCTCAAAAAAACCATCACTTGATCCAACCAAGCCGGACAGCTTCCATCCAGTTTCCAATCTTCCCTTTCTAAAGAAGATGGTGGAGAGAATGATTGCATAGCAGCTTCAAGGAAGCCTGGATGAAGTGTTTGACACCCCTTCTCAGTCTGGATTCAGACAAGGGGTTTGAGGCTTCGGACTGATTGATCACACTCCTGGATGACAAGAGTGGGATGGAGGTCCTGCATCCATCCTGGCTCTTCTTGACCTCTCAGTGGCTTTTGGTACCATTGATCATGGAAACCTTCAGGGCCAGCTTCATATTTGGGGAATTGGGATTAGGTGGCGCTGTATTATGCTGGTTTTCCTCCTTTCTCTGGGGCTGGTTCCAGTCGTGCAGAGTCTCCTCAATGCAGATGCATCCCAGATTCAGAACACAAGAGAAGTTACATTTGGAAGGGACCTTGTAAGTCTTCTAGCCCAACCCCTTACTCAAACGGGAGGCCCTCTACCATTTCAGACAAATGGTTGTCCAGTCTCTTTTGGAAAGCCTACAGTGATGGAGCACCCACAACTTCTGAAGGGAAGCTGTTCCACTGGTTGATTGTTCTCACCGATGGGAAATTTCTCCTTCGTTCTAGGTTGCTTCTCTCCTTGTTTAGTTTCCATCCATTATTCCTTGTCTGGCCTTCAGGTGCTTTGGAAAATAGGTTGACCCCCCCCCCCCCCCCCTTGTTCTTTGTGGCAGCCCCTCAAATACTGGAAGACTGCTATCATGTCACCCCCGTTCCTTCTCTTCATTAGACTAGACCAGGGGTCTTCAAACTTGACAGCTTCGAGACTTGTGGACTTCAACTCCCAGAATTCCTCCTCCACTCGTTAGCTCAGGAATTCTGGGAGCTGAAGTCCACAAGTCATAAACTTGCCAAGTTTGAAGACCCTTGGACTAGACAAACCCAATTCCTGCAACCGTTCTTCGTATGTTTTAGCCTCCAACCCTCCAATTATCTTTGCTGCTCTTGTCTGGACTCTTTCCAGAGTCTCGACATCTTTTTTATATCGCAGCGACCAAAACTGGATGCAGCATTCCAAGTGTGGTCTTACCAAGGCCTGATAAAGCGGTACTGACACTTCACGTGATCTTGATTCATCCTCTTACAGCCCTTGGCAGTTTGACTTTCAAAAAAAAATCCCCTAATGACCCAATGTCGGATTTTAGGACCCTACTTTCTGCAACCGTTTTATTTGCCCTGGAAATGAAACGCGATTTCTTCCACAATCAAAACAGCTTCCATTTTAGTGAAACAATCCATCTGCTTCCATGTGACGCAGAGCTGCGCTTTAAGAATGCCTTACTGTTCAGGCCAACGGTTGCAAGCAGCCGCTGCTGCTCGCACAGCCTGTTTTGTTCACATACATTCCTTAGGGATGACACATCCTTATCCAAGGGCCTCTAACGGATGGAGCTTGTGGCTTCTCCCCCCCACCCCCCACCCCTCTCACCCCCACCCCATTTCATCCGCCCAGCACGAGAATGACTAAGTTGATAAAAATTCCTAGCCAATTATAAACCCACTTAAAGGGACAGACAATAACCCCCTTCCCCACTGAAAATATACACACCGCCAATCGCTCGCCATCCTATTACTGGACGTTTCTATTCATAGGAGGAAAAACTAAATGGATACCTCGAGTTTTCATCCACCCCAGCTGGATCTGACTGTTGCCTTTTTTGAGATTCACACATGCTCCAAGATCATTTTAGAAACCATCGTTGCTCCGGGATCTAATCTCTTCGGGGGTTTTTTTTAAATTTATTTAGAAGCCTTTGCAGGCTGAGCTTTAATGGGACTTAAATTGCAAAAAAAAAAAAGAGAGAGAGAGGCATTTGTTTTTATTCGCGGAGCTAAAAATCAAGCAATGCAAAATAGTCCTTCAAAATGAGCCAGCAAAATAAAAATAAGTATTTATTAAGGGACTAATAGTTCACTTCTCTAAAGATGAAAGAAAAGCAAGTTTTTCCACGGACATCTTTTCTTCTTGTCCTGCTTTGTTTAGTTTTGTTCTTCTTTTTCTTTTCCTTTTCTTTTTTTCTTTCAGAGTTTGTATTTTAACTTTGGGAATAAAATATAAACATTTATTTTTATTTTTATTTTAAAAAAAGGAAAGCAACCCTTTGAAATACAGCCTCAGCCGCAGTTAATCTAAAAATAGAAAGATGGCTTTGCAAATCTTTTGCAATTTAAATATTCTGCAGCAAGCAAGGGATCCAAGTTTTTACTTAGCCGAAGTACCTGAAAATTACACATTGTACCCTAAAAGAAGACAACTGTACACCAACAATAACTCCCATAAAGAAACAGACTGCACTTCAATGTATTTCAACCATAAAGTCAACATTTCCTCACCTGAGAGGGACAGAACAAAACATATCTAAGAGACGCTTAGGACCGCTCAGTACAGACCACAAACTTACTGAAAAATAACACTGCCCTAGATAAGCGAGTTGAAAAGTTTACTGGTTTTTCATGCCACTTCTGCAGAAAGCTAACATAGTTAAGGATTCTAGCCCTCAGTGATTTCTGACAGTCTAGCTTCCCATATGTTGGAGTGTGATAGATACAATATTCCTAGCCTACTAGGAATACCCACCTTCAGACAACACAGAAGAAATCAGGAATACATAGGCTATTGAAACTAAATTCACGTTTTTCAAGTGTACTCACAATTGAAGGGTTGCAAGAAGACTGTCATTTCAGAGTGAAGCTCTCTGGAGCAAGCTTCAAACTCGTTTGAACTACTTTTAGTGAAGCTCTGTCTTGAGCAAACCAAGATAGTAAAACAGAATAACAGTTGGAAGGGACCCCAGAGGTCTTCAAGACCAACCTCTGCTCAAGCAAGAGACACCTTATATTATTCTGGAGAAATGGCTGTCCAATTTTGGGCTATTGTCATTTGTATTATTATTCGTAGCAGTATTTGGTGCACCGTCCGCCAGATGTTCAAACTGGATTTGGCAGATGTGGATGTTTAATGGCGTTAAGAGGTATCGTCGTGGGACATAAACTGTTCCGAATCAAGCTGCCTTTTGCAATTGACTGGTAGTGATTTTGTCCATGTTGAGGGTGTTCAAGTGGGGATCCAGATGTTTTGGGATTGTACCCAAAGCGCCTACCTCCATTGGTACAACTTTCGTTTTCTTGTGCCATAGTCCTTCTACTTCTATTTGCAAGTCTTCGTATTTTGTGATTTTCTCCAGTTCTTTCTCTTCTCTTCTGCTGTCTCCAGGTTCTGCCACCTCCTCTATCCAGACTGTTTTGCTCTCTCTTATTGACAAATGTTATTTGCAATATTATTTGTAATATTGTTATCATTTATATACAATTTTAGACTAGGAGACTCCAAGGGTCCCTTCCACTCTGGTATTCTGTATTCTGTGCCTCTTCTTAAAAACCTCCAATAATCAAGCATAAAACAAGCCACTCCGCTGAACATCTAATGATTTATTTTATTTATTTACAAAATTCATCACCGGAGGTTTGTAAGAAGAGAATGGACAGCCATTTGTCTGAAATGGTATAGGGCTTCCTGTCTGAGCAGGGGGTTGGACTAGAAGACCTCCAAGGTCCCTTCCAACTCTATTTTGGCACGGTGGTTAGAACGCAATCCTGCAGGCTAATCTGGCTGACTGCCGACTGCCAACAGTTTGATTCTCACTGGCACAAGACTGAATCAGCTTTCTATCCTTCTGAGGTCAGTAAAATGAGGACCCAGATTGTTGGGGGGAATATGTTGACTCTGTAAACTGCTTAGAGAGGGCTGTAAAGCAATGTGAAGCGGTATATAAGTCTCAGTGCTATTTCTCTTGTAAGTTCCCTTGACGCAGTATTCCAAGTATGGTCTTATCATCATAGTACATATCTCTGCATCTAACCAGATCTTGCTGGACAAACACCCTTGAAGCCCTCATGCTCTCTCCTCTCCTTAAAGAGATAACTTATCTCTTTTCAAAATTGCAAGTTGTTTTGGTATCTTTCAAGCTTCTGTGCAAAGCAGGAGTTTCATCCTTCTTCCCTCTCCGATAAGCAATGTTGACCCATCAGGTCAGTGGAGACCACAATTAAGATATGCAAACCACAGGCTTGGGGGCTGGGAGGGGAAGAGACATGCACTACTGCACAGTCTGCACTACTAGCACTATTATTAATCTTCTCATCGCTCCTTATCGTCCATCCCCTCCCACTTGTGACTGTATGACTGTAACTTTGTCGCTTGTATCCTTACGATTTTTATCGACTGTTTCCTAGTATGATTTGATTGCCTATTGGACCCTATGACTATCATTAAGTGTTGTATCTGATGATTGACGCTTGATGAAGGTATCTTTTCTTTTGTGTACACTGAGAGCATTTGCATCCAGACAAATTCCTTGTGTGTCCAATCACACTTGGCCAATAAAAGAATTGAATTGAATTGAATTGAATTGAATTGAACTGAACTGAACTGAACTCCATTCCATTCCATTCCATTCCATTCCAATCCAATCCAATCCAATGCTACGCTACTCTACTCTATTGAGTCTCATTCTACCCTATTCCATTCCTCATTCCAATATTCTATTCTATTCTATTCTATTCTATTCTATTCTATTGGTAATCCAATTTACGGCCATCACAATAGATAACCCTGATGGAAAGGCTCCATTACGTCATTAAGTCGAGCACTTTCTGTACTGTGAGAAGATTCAGTTGATCAGCAAACAAGCAAAAGAGTTTTCAACAGTGAAGTCTTAAATGTTTCTCCCTCAGTCTCCTCCTTGAAAAACTACAGGTGGTCCTCGACTTACGACAATTCATTTAGTGACCGTTCAAAGTTACAAGGGCACTGGGGGAAAAAAGTGGCTGTTTTTCACACTTATGACCGTTGCAGCATCCCCTCGGTCATGTGATTTGCTTTCGGATGCTTGACTCACCTTTATGACAGTCGCAGTGTCCCAGGGGGTCACGTGATCCCCTTTTGGGACCTTCTGACAAGCAAAGTCGATGGCGAAGCCAGATTCACTTAACGACCATGTTACCAATTTAACCACTGCGTTGATTCACTTAGCAAATGTGGCAAGAAAAGTGGAAATATGGGTCAAAACTCATTTAACAAATGTCTCACTTATCAAAAGAAATGTCGGGCTTAATTGTGGTCATCAGCTGAGGACTACCAATATTCAAATAGCCACATCACTCCACTCATCCATGTCAGAATATTTCCCAGGTCCAAAGCTTCCCACAACAACCAAATACCGATATATTAAGGAAAAGTGCAGCCAGCAGAAATACCAAGGATATGAACGTTTTTTTAAAACCAACCCCAAAAATCTACAGATCCTTGACAAAAACATTTATCCTGCTCCAAACTGGGTCAAGCTGACCCACATGTCTTTGCGATGTTACGTGCTGAGAGGCAGGTGTTAGCGTAATGCTTTAAAAATATTTTTCCCCTCATTCTAGAGAAAAAAAGTAGTTTTCTTACCATTGCAAAAAAAGGACTCCATTTCAGGAAGATTTTTTTTTTAATCCTCAGTTATCACCTTTGCAGCTTTTGCTTCTCTCAAAAGCCACAAAAGGTTTCCTACTTTGGGCAAAGGGGTTAGACTAGAAGACCTCCAAGGTCGCTTCCAGTCTATGAAATCAGACTGGATTTTTATTTTTATTTTTTCATAAAGGAAACTGCTGTTTTCCCCTTCCCTTAGCTGGCCATCTCAGAGGTCTGACCAGCCAGCACCAAACTCCGTAGAAGTTGCTGGGTGGATTATTTGATCACATATGTGTGGCATTTAACTGACACACCATCAAAAGGATAAGCAACTTTCGCTATTATTACCTTTATTGTCAAGAGTGCAACATGTGTACAATGAGATTGGCTGAGCCTCCCTTCATGGACACACACACCCCCAACACAACTCACAGTGAGGGCAGAAGCCCCTAACCCAGACCCAAATTTATTACACCGTGTGACCTGATTGCACAATGCACTGGCCCAGCATGTCTGTCATACCATGTTGACATGAAGTTATTTTCCGTTCAGGAGTCTAACAGCCCACAGGTGGAAACTGTTCTTCAGCCTGTTGGTGCGGCTGGCTCTGCTTTTCTATCCCCCACCCAATGGTAGGAGAGTGAAGAAGGCCTGACCGGGGTGTCAGTCATCCCTGGGGATTTTCCTCACTCTTCTAAGGCAGCGAGCCCTAGCGAGGTCATCTAGTGGTGTCAGGGAGCAGTCCACGGTGTTTAGTGCTGTGCTCACCACCTTCTGTAATGTCCTTCTATCTGCGGCTGTCAAGCCAGCATAAATATGTGAGGACGCTTTCTATTGTGGACCAGTAAAAGGAGGCCATCCGTCGTTGTTCCACTTCATTCTTTTGCAAGACCCTGAGGAAATGGAGTCTCTGTTGGGCCTTTCTGGCCACCTGGGTTGTGTTGATTTCCCAGGTGAGATGCTAGCCGAGCCTTACCCAAAGCAGGACCCTGGCTATTTCAAGCCCAAATTAGAATTATGTTTCAAGAGACTCAATCAACCAGTAATATTTATTTGGTCGACGGCCAGCAAAATTTGAAAAAAACAAAAACAGAGCAAAGCAGATAAATACAATAATACTAACATAGTAACATAGTAACTGTGAATTCTAGTCCCACCTTAGGCATGAAAGCCAGCTGGGAGACCTTGGGCCAGTCCTTCTCTCTCATCCCAGTCCACCTCACAGGGTTGTTGTGGGGAAAACCGGAAGGGGAAGCTGTGCCGGATAGATCTGCTGCTTTGCATTATTTGTCAAAATAATAAAGATGGGCTAACAAATAAAATATAATTAAAAAACTGAAGATGCCACAAGGGGACGGGAATCACACACCCCTACTTTGGAGCTTCAGTATCATCGGGGCCGCCGATCGAGAGAGAGAGAGCGGTTCTTTTTAACCTCATCCACGTGTCACCCCTGCCAAGCCAAAGAATTGTTTTTTGGGGGGCGGGGAGGGGGGGGGTAAATCCAGAAATATGCTTGCTAGTTGCAGCTTCCCTCGTGAGTCCCTGCAGCATTCCACAGGCCAGAAACACACACACCCCAAGCCACAGCTTAGAAATATTACAGAAGGAACCAATTCAGAACCAGAGGCATTTCTCCCTCCCTCCCCCCCCCACACCACTTTCCCCATTCATACCCGCATACTTCGCATAGATTCAATATTTTCTAAAGGACAAAGAACGAGGTTTGACGACCGAAGGAGGAGACCAGAGACCCAGATGGGGAGGGGAGAGTGTGTGTGTGGGGGGGGGGGTGGCCTTGCAATTCACTTGGCCGAAGCTGACGGCACAAGAGTTTCAATTGACGTAAATAGCTTTCAAGGACCTTTTTTTTTTAAATCAAATTCTTGTTTTAATTCAGCCACAAGCCAGCAGCAAAGGGGGTCCGTCCTAGATCAGAGCTGGCTGAGGAACTCTGGGAGTTGAAGTCCACCAGTCTCAAAGTGGCCAAGGTTGGATACCCCCCCCGTCCCTAGACGGCCATTTTGTTTGCTTGGCCTGGTGCAGACGCCGAACCCGAACACCAAAAAAAGGGCAGCTCCTGATGACCGAACTCTGCTGCAAAAGGGACACCCAACCCGGAAGCTCCTCGCAGCAGGAAGAGAGCTGCGTCCTGCCAGTTTGAGATGAAGTCAGAGTCCCCCACTTATGACCGCAATTGAGCCCCAGAATTCGTGTCGCTAAGCGAGAAATTGGTTCGGTGGGTGTGTTTTTTTTGTCTCATTTTACGACTTTTCCTGCCACGTTTGTTCGGTCTATCACTGCCGTTATTCCATCAGCAACCAGTTGTTTAAGTGAATCCGTCTTTCCCCGCTGACTTTGCTTTGTCAGGGTGGTCGCAAAAGGGGATGCTGCAACCATCATAAATGTGAGTCAGTGGCCAAGCATCTGAACGTAAATCATATAACCATGGAGATGCTGCTCCAATGATCATAAGTGTGAAAAAGGGTCATAAGTCACTTTTTTCAGTGCCGTCGTTAACTTCGGTCACCAAATGAACTGTTGTAAGTTGAGGACTGCCGGTATATTCATATTTAGGTTTCCTCTGGGGCCCCCAACCCCTAAAGGTTCCTTGCATTATCAAAGGTTTGGCTCTGCAATCCATTTATAGCCAGTAACATTTGAATATGGGCAAAAATGAAGAAGTTTAAAACATATGACAGGGATAATCCTTTAGCGAGGTCTCAAGAGCTCCATTTCACTTTTACGATTGTCCCTGGGACGGAGCCAGAAGCATTTCAGTGCTGTCTCTGAACACTTGCTTCTATCTTGCTTTTTGGTCCAAAAATATTGTATTCTAAACAGCGTGACTTAAAAAAGAAAGAATGAAGAAAGAGTGGGAAAAATCAAAAGCATCGGTTTTTTTAAAGTCGGGTCCATCAATTAACAAGCAGTAGGGAGAAAGCAGAGTTGCTTAACTCGTTCTTTGCATCTGGTCTTAGGAGAAAAAGAAATAATAGCACAACATACCCCCAAAAAAAAAAAAGACTGTAAAAGATAAACTAGAAATAAAAAAATGAAAGAAGCAAGAAAATTGGCAAGAGAAACACCTATTTGACCTTGATGAATACAAATCAATGGCAGATTATATCCCAGATTTCTGAAGGAGGTAACCGATGTCATCTCAGAACCATTGTACCTTATCTTTCAAAAATCCTGGAGCACCAGGGAAGTATCGGAGGATTGGAAAAGGGCTTGCTATGGTTCCCATCTTCAAGAAAGGAAAAAAAAACAGACCCATTTACAGATAATCAGAGTTGGAAGGGACCTTGCAGGTCATCTAGTCCAACCCCCCGCCCAAGCAGGAGACCCTACACCATTTCTGACAGATGGCTGTCCAGTCTCTTCTTGAAAGCCTCCAGTGATGGAGCTCCCACAATTTCCAAAAGTAACTTTTGTTCCATGGATTGATTGTTCTCACTGTCAGAAAATTTCTCCGTATTTCCAGGTTGAACCTCTCCTTCATCAGCTTCCCTCCATTATTCTCTGTCTGGCCTTCAGGTGCTTTGGAAAACAGGGTTAACCCCCTCCTCTCTGTGGCAGCACCTCAAATATTGGAAACTACACACCAATCAGTCTAACATCAATAACCTGGCAAGATCCTGGAAAAGATAATCGAGAAACAGATGTGCGAACAACTGGAAGCAAAGTTTCACGAGTACGTAGGTTTATGTGCATCATTTATTATTAAAAAGCATGTTCCAACCCTTCAATTAAATTTGCTGTTTAATTTGATTCTTTGCGGGTCTTCCGTAAAATCAGCCGATAGCGTGAACAGCGCTCATTAGGTGCCTGTAAAAAAGTACTGCATCTCAACCAGCAATATAAATCATATTTTCCTACCGAAGACATTAAGAAGTTATCAGACACAGCCAGACTAAAAAGAGATGGGCACAAATTAAAAGCCCTGGCCAATAAAGATGCTTTTTTTTTTTCTTCCTTTTGTTGCTGGCATACCAGATGGCACACTGGGACACAGGCCCACAAAGCCATAAAAAAAAGAGAGAGAGAGGTGTGGTTTGATCGATGCATGATAGGTGTACGCCAATTTTTCTTGAAAATGCAAAGTTGGGCGAGGAGTATTCACCTCCCATTTATACCCAAAGAAATTCAATCTGATCCAAGTGACTCCGATACAGAAAGCCCTCGAAGGAGGATGGTAACGGTAGCCTGCCCACCATAGTTGTAAGTCGGGACAGCCATTTAAAACATTTTACCAAGCATCCAAAGTTTGGCCATGAGAGGAGGGGCCAAGGTAGGTCTACCATAATTTCCAAGGGTCACTAACCAACCAGTCATAAGTTGAGGACTACCTGTATTTCTTAGCCATCTACAATAGGGGTCGCCAACCTTTTGGACCTCAGGGACCACCAAACTCATCATTTTAAATCCCGTGGACCAGAGACCGGGAAAATCCCCAAAAAATGTCTGCAGGAAAATTCCCCACTCCGTTTTTCCTACCGATCGATCATTCTTTATTTGGGATAGCAGGAACCGTCTGCAGCTCTGTTCTCGGAAGGAGAGAGAGAGAGACAGAGAGACAGAGAGAGACAGAGACAGAGACAGAGAGACAGAGAGAGAGAGACAGAGACAGAGACACTCTTTTGGCTTCATGCAAGGAAAGCAGCAGAAGTCTTTCTTTCTCTCCCCCAAACTCCACCAGAAATGAGTCTTGGTGAGATTTGTTGCGCTGGCGCAGCCTCTTGGAGCAGGAGGCCTTGCAGGGTCCCAAGGACTCCTTTCTGGTGGAGTTTGGGGGAGAGAAAGATTTTTGCTGCTTTCCTTCTGTGCAGCCAAAAGCAGAAGAAGAAAGAAGAAAGAAGCAGCCCAGTGGCCAGGCGACGCATGTGGGGCAAGTGGGGCAAGTTCCCCCCTCCACCGCCCTTTCCTCCCTCCCCTCACTACCTCGTGTTGTTCGCAATGCAAGTGACGCAAAGCCTTGTGTTCCCGCGCAGCCTGGATTAATTGCTTTGGGAGGGTGTTTTGGGGTTGACGTTTCTCTGCAGACCGGCCCACTGGTTGGCGACCACTGATCTACAAAAGACAATTCTCACACTCCAAAACTGCAACAGCATTAAAAAAAAAATGGGCCTCCATTTTCCCCTCGTTTTTTTCTACAAGGATCCAGGCCCACTGTGGGAGGTTTATTGTGAAATTTATTTTCACCATTTTATCCCAAGCAGATTCCATTAACATTCATATTGCCACACTTAGTTAGGAAGCTTCATACAGGTAGTCCTCGAATTAGGACCACAATTGAGCCCCAAAATTCTGTTGCTAAGTGCAACACTTGTTAAAAGTGCCCCGTTTTACAACCTTTCTCGGCACGTGATTAAAGCAAACACGGCAGCTGTTATTGCTAGTAACCCAGTGGGGTTTAGGGAATATGAGCTTCCTCGTGGACTTTGCTTGTCAGAAGGTCATAAAAGGGGATCATACGACCCCAGACACCGCAACTGTCATAAGTATGAGTCAGCTGCCAAGCGGCTGAATTTGGATCATGTGTTTCATGGTGATGCTGCAATAGTCATTAAGTGTGAAAAATGAATGTAAGTCACTTTTTTCAGGGCCACTGTAACAGCCACCCAACTGTTGTCAGTCGAGGACTGCCTCTACTTGGTTTCCCGGAGAATGCCAACCATGCCAGGTCTTTTCTCCAAGGCATATCCTAATTTTTCTTTATAATTTAAAGGGGGGCAACCCTCCAAAAGCTGTGAGAACAGGGGAGAAAACAAAGAACAGCTCGTCTCGTCTCAGCAGTTGTGGCAACCTTCCAACCAACTTCGCTTTTCCGGAAATCCGGAATTGCAACATCATTGCCCACTGCTCCTGCCAAAAGGGGATGTATGTGGAAAAGCAGTTGGCATATTCTCCGCGGGCCCAGAAAGAGAAAGGGAAGGGAAAGAAAGAAGAAAGAAAGAAAGAAAGAAAGAAAGAAAGAAAGAAAGAAAGAAAGAAAGAAAGAAAGGAAGGAAGGAAGGAAGGAAGGAAGGAAGGAAGGAAGGAAGGAAGGAAAGAAGGAAAGAAAGAAAGGGAAGGGGAAAGAAAGAAAGAAAGAAAGAAAGAAAGAAAGAAAGAAAAAAGAAAGAAAAAGGAAAAAAAAAAAGAAACACAAGCCCAGAGTAAATATTGCAGGATCAAACCTTGCAACTGCCAGTGGGAACTTACCCGACAACAACAACTACTCCAAAGGTTAAGGAGGAGGAGGAGGAGGAGAGGAGGAAGTCACCAAAAACAGCAGCAGGCAATTCAAGCCCCCTCCCCACCCATTAAAAAAGAAAAAAACTGCACCAGAACACAAGGAGCCCTTCTTTGCACTTTTTCATCCCCCTTAATTATTTGTTACCAAAAAAAAAAACCCACGACATTGATCGCTGCCCGGGCGCTATACACCAACAGCTCGCCCTGCCCACTGCCGGCATTATTTCTGGAAGAGGCACATCCAGGAGGAAGCAAGAGATTTTTCTCTCCCCCTCTCCATCCCCTTTTCTCCCTTTGTTTGCGATAACCAGCCAGCTTCTGCTCAGGGACAAAATTAAAACAACCAGTTTGCTCCAAAAAGAACTAAGTGTTCCCAAACGCAGCCTTCGCGAACGCCCACTCGCTCTCCTTTGGTGGAAGGACTCATCGAGAACAAAGGGATTCGAACACGGGTTTCCTGGGGAGGTGGGAACCGCCAACCCTCTCCCAAAGCAAGCCGGCCAAAGTAGAAACGAGGAGGGCTTGCTACCACAAAAACAAGAGAGGGGCTAAGAGCAGGCAGAGAGCAGGCGTCTCCATCTACAGGGCCGTCCTCAACTTATGACCTCAGCAGAACCCCCCATTTCTGTTGCAAAGCAGGACAATTAAGGAAGCTTTCGCTCACAGTTGTTAAGTGAACCATTGCAGTTGTTATGTTAGTCACCCTCTTGGGAAGTGAATCTGGCTTCCCCATTGGGGAACTTGGCAACTTCAAATCCAAACTTGGCAACTTTAAGACTTGTGGACTTCAACTCCCATGTTTGGGGACCTCTGACACTGCTTGTCAAAAAGTGGATCACACAACTGTCATTGAGTACATGCCAGTTGCCAAGCGGTTGCCGTTTCAATCATGTGGTCATGGGGGATTGCTGAAATGGCCGCAAGTGTGAAAACACGGTCATCTCTTTTTTTTAGAAATAGAAATAGAACAACAGAGTTGGAAGGGACCTTAGAGGTCTTCTAGTCCAGCCCCCTGCTTAGGCAGGAAACCCTACACCATTTCAAACAAAGGGTTATCCAATCTCTTCTTTAAAAAGTATTCCAGTATTGGAGCATTTACAACTTCTGGAGGCAAGCTGCTCCTCACGTGTCCTCACTGTCACAAAAATGCTTAGTTTTAAATTGCTTCTCTCCCTGATTAGTTTCCACCATTTGCTTCTTGTCCAAGTTGCTTTGGAGAATAATAGCTTGACTCCCCTCTTCTTTGGGGCAGCCCCTGTGATACTGGAACACTGCTATCTTGTCTCCCCTGGTCTTTCTTTTCGTTAGACTAGACATACCCAGTTCCAGCAACTGTTCTTCGTATGTTTTAACTTCCAGTCCCCTAATCATCTTTGTTGATGTTCATGTCCTTGTAGCTTCAGTCACAAAATGAATCGCTGTAAGTTGAGCACTACCTGTATTTTCCAAAGCACCTGAAGGCAGGACAAAAAGTAATGATGGTGGAACATCATTAAAGAGAGATCCAACCTAGAACTAAGGAAAAATTTCCTAACAGGGAGAACAATTAACCAGTGGAACAGCTTGTCTCCTGGAATTGTGGGTGCTCTGTTGTTGAATTGAATTCTTTATTATTGTACGTATATACACAGTATACATACAAGAAAATTCACATCACGCCCAGAGACCAGACTCAACATGCACACACACACGACAATCCCCAAACACCTCCCCACCCACCAAAATTCCCCACCCCCTAAAAACACACCAGCATCCACACAACAGACCAAGTAATCCTGTCCAACAGCTCACTGATGGCCCTTTAAGTTCATTGTTAAGTGCAATTATAGCTCTGGGATAAAAATTGTTCAGGAAACATGTGGCCCGAGTTTTACTTGCTCTGCATCTTCTGCCAGAAGGCAACAGTTCATAAAGATTGTGAGCAGCATGGGAAGAGTCTCTGAGAATGTTGTGCAACTTCTTCAAACAGCAAGATGCAAAGATGTCATCCAGGGCTGGTAGCTGGAGCCCAGTGATATCCTGGGCAGTTTTAATGATTCTCCGTACAGCCTTTTTTGTCCGCTACGGAGCTTCTCCCGTACCATTGGAGATTTTCAAGAAGAAACTCAACCTGGCCAACACCCCCAGCAACCCCCTGCCACCCTATATGAACTCTCCTGTTGCAGAAGGAACCACCCGACTTTTGCAGTGTACACGCTTCCTTAAAGCACTGCCTGTCTCCCATAATATCTTTCCAGCGGACTGGATTTTGCACAGCTGGCACTCTCTAAGTTTGATCCGATTCCATCAAATCTTTATTATGGTCATGGACCAGCATGCCATTGATTAAACATCATTATCTATCGGGACCCTGGAGGTAGGTTTACTCCGTAGCACCACCTTGGTGAGGGAGAATCAATCAAGCTGAATAGAGCTGGAAGGGACCTTGAGGTCTTCTAGTCCAGCCCCCCCCCCGATCAAGCAGGAGAGCCTACACCATTTCGGACAAGTGGGCTGTCCAGCCCCTTAAAAGCTTCCAGTAATGAAGCAGTGAATGAAATCTTGCTTCATCACACTTGCCAGATCCCACCATGACTTTTGCTGTTTTCTTGATTTGATTGCAAATCCCTTGGACTGTGCTAAGAAGAGCTGCAGAATCAACTTGAGGATTTTAATACATTGATTTCTGTTGTTGTGGATTATTCACTTCCTTGCAACCCTACCGTGATGGAGCAGGCGTCACAAAAAAAAAGGGGGTTATCGTTAGCTTTACTGGGCTTGGGTGCTTGTGGAGCACACAGATCCTGAAGTTCAGGACCGCCCTGAAAACACTGAGACTTTGTTGTCTGTTGCCTCCTCCCCATACGGCTCCTTTTGTCGCCCTTCCGGCTCCCTTTTCTTGTCCCTCCCAAGCAGAGTAAACAGGACACTTCCTTTTAAACAATTGAACATTTATAATTCCCTTGTTTTTACTTCCAAAGGGGCAACGGGTTTCCCTCCCTCTCTCACAGCAACAGTGCTGGCAGAGATCAACTTTTCCTTCCTCGAAGTTCAGGCTCACGATAGGAGAACGTTTCCTAACGTGGATCTTGATATTTTGCAGCATCTTCAAGACTAAAGAAACTACAGATATTAAAACAGAATAAAAGAGTCGGAAGGGATCTTGGAGGTCTTCTAGTGACCCACTGATCTAGTCCAACCCACTGCTCAAGGCAAAAGACCTTAGGCCAACAATGGCTAACCTTTTCGGCACCAAGTGCCTAAAGCGTGCGCGCATGCACCCATCCCCAAAATGCAATATGTGCACTTTCCCCATGCAAGCACCCTGCCCCCCACGCATGTGTGCGCATCCCCTGCACATGTGCACCGCCCAGAGGTGGGATTCTACCAGTTCGCACCTATTCGCTAGAACCGGTTGTTAACCTTCTAAGCAGTTCGGAGAACCGGTTGTTAGAAGAAATTACTGGGCTAATCCTGTAAGGAAGGCAGGAAGGAAACATTCTGGTGTTGCTTACAGAAACTGCCTCTCCGTTAACCCTTATTACATTCTTGGCAGGACTAGACTTCCTGTCTCTGGAATGTCTCTGGAGTTTTTTCCCCCTCCTTTGCTGGTACTTTTCTTGTGTGGAGTGACCATTCAAAGTTACAATGGCACTGAAAAGTGACTTATGACCATTTTTCACACTTACAACTGTTGTCATGAGATGCCAGGCAAGCAGAAGTGTGCCTCAATGTGAGTGATATTGAGTTGGCCACGCCCAGCCAATAACATGACCGCCAAGCCACGCCCACCCAGTCACGTGACCACCAAGCCACACCCACCAACTAAGCCATGCCCACAGAACCGGTTGTTAAAAAATTTGAATCCCACCCCTGGCACCGCCCCCATGCATGTGTGCGTCACTGTGCATGCACAGCAGAGACTGAAGACCAGCTGGCCGGCGGGAGGCACCTGCATGCGCAGCACAGCTGAGCTGGGGCGATGGCTCATGTGCCCACAGAGAGGACTCTGTATGCCACCTCTGGCACACGTGCCACAGGTTCACCATCATGGCCTTATACCATCCCGGTCAAGCAGATGAAAGGACTGAGAGCTAAACCACATAAAGAACAATTGAAGGAATTGGGTATGTCTAGTTTAATGAAAAGAAGGAGGGGGATGACGACAGGGTAATAGTCTTCCAATATTTGAGGGGGCTGCCCCAAAGATGAGGAGGTCAACCTATTTTCCAAAGCACCAGAAGGCAAGGCAGGAAGCAACGGATGGAAACGAATCAAGTTGAGAAGCAACTTGGACCTCGGGAGAAATTTCCTGACAGTGAGGACGATTAACCAGTGGAACTGCTTGTCACCAGAAGTTGTGGGTGCTCCATCATTGGGACATCCATTTGTCAAGAAGGGTACAGAGTCTCCTGCTTCAGCAGGGAATTGGACTAGGACTAGAAGATCTCCAAGGTCCATTCCAACTTATTCTGTTAAATGATGGTTTGGTTGGTCTATTCTTGAAAACCTCCAGGGAAGGAGCACCCACAACTTTTGAAGGCAAGCTGGTTCAAGCCAATTAACAGTTCTCACCGTCAGGAAAGTCCTGCTTATTTCCAGAGTGGATCTCTCTGATGATATTCCCTCCGTTACTTTTTGTCCTGCCCTCAGGTGAGTTGGAAAATAGGCCGACCCCCCCCCCTTCTTTGTGACAGCCCTTCTTACTTTAACCGCATTGTATTATATGTAATTACTAACTCGATACCCATGCTTCGTTACGAAACTATCTGATTGGGCTTAGTTTTTTGGGAGGAAAATAAGGGGGAAAAAATCCTGCCTCTGCCTGCCAGCATCCATCGGTATTCATCTGGCTAGGCGTCCTGTCAAGTGTGTGAGAGAGTTGAGGGCTGTTTGGAAACTGAAGCAGTATTTGCTGTGTGAGAAAGGAGACAGCAAGGAGCCTGGGCATGGCTTATCTCAACTGTTCTGTACTAAAACTGCTTGGTGCTGTGAAACTGAAACTGAAATTGAAACTCCTCTCCTCTGCTTGTGTTTTGCATTTGGAACAGATTTCTTTTCAGGTGGGGCAGGAGAGTAGCACTCCTTAGCATCAGAGCCTGTTAATAATAATAATAATACAGGAAATACTCTAAATGCTCTGTTGGTCATTTCAAAAAATCCTTGCTTAGTGAGCCCCTAGAAGCCAAGAGGAACATACATGCCAAATTTCAAGTTTGTAGGCTTTACATTTCTGGAGATTTTGTGATGATGTGTGAGTGGTATTTCGCTTTATATATATATATAGATTAAATCATAAGTCATTACTTATGACTTATTGCAGGACTATTCCCTTTCAAGTCCAGAAGACTTGAAATGTAACCCACTTTATGGATGAAAATAATGTTTTTTAGGCTTTACTTTTTTCCAGGATTCATAATGACCAGCAACAATAGATGGTGATGTTGGGAAATACACCTTAGGATCTTAAATCAAATTAATTGCCAATTCCATACGTCTTCTTGACATGTTTCCTTCTTCCTTAGATACCAGATTTTCCTTCTAGATACTTTTTCCTTCAGTTTAGCTGGGCTGGGGCCATAGAGAGAATATTCACATGCAGTAATGCATGAAACGTCATGTTCATACTTTAATTTATGGCACAGATGGAATCAAATAATCTATATCCAGCTGAGCTCCAACTAGGTAAAGAGTTTTCACTTCTCATATTTCATCACCTTCATGAAATCAATCAGCAAAAGGCAGAGATTTGGCATCTCCACAATAATATTTCTTCCAAGATAAACTTTTTGTATTAAGTAGGTTACAACTACAAGGGGGGGTTGTTCGGTGGTTCTTTTTAATGTATTTATTTGTTGTGTATTTCTTTTGTTTCTGTGTAAACCGAATTGTCTGTTTTTATTTTAGGTCTGTCCGTCTGGAAATGGATTAATAAAAACTATTAGGTGACTTTAAAAAAATGCAGGCAAGGAAAAAAGGCCAAGAGTTCAGGCAATAAATTTTTAGGGGAAAATGGATAAGTGTAAAACAAAATGTGTGGTCCATGCATCTCAACAAAATCCTTTGGCTAACTACTTCGATTTCCATCTGTATAAAATAAGGTAACAAGTTCCATTTATCTTAAGAGAGCAGATCAAAAGGCTGCCAATGAGGTATTCTTTCCATTCTTAAATTACTCTGTCAACTTCTTCAAATCCATAACAAGAAAAGAGATTGAGCTTTAGTCTCACACTTAAGACTGAGTATGTTCTTCAAATCAGACATCCAGGAGACCCCAAAATATATCTTTATTAAAGCTAACGTGTCTCAAATAATGGATTGAGGGCTCCTTGGGGCTCTCTTTACCTAGTTCGAGACCCAAATCCCACTCCTTTTTAGTGCTGATGGTGTTACCTAGCTGGGTAACAAAACGTCTACCAAGAAAATAATCAAGCTTTCCTAATTAAGGTACTACCCAAAGAGAAAACTGCACCCTCACCAACACTGCTGAGGCAAACCACTTGTATATAAAGAGAGAGCAAACTTTCTAGCACTGATGGTGTTACCTAGCTGGGTCATGAAACGTCTGCAAGAAAACCACCAAGCTCAGAGAGCACCAAGGACTCCTCAGCTGAAGTTCTCTAGTAAGTTAGTTCCCTCATCAACCATACCCCGCCAACAATGGCAAGGTAAACCACTTGTACATAAAGAGAGAGCAAAGCCTCCCCCTCTTCTAGCACTGATGTTGTGACCTAGTTGGGTCATGAAACGTCTGCAAGAAAACTACCAAGATCAGAGAGCACCAAGCACCCCACAGTAACCTGAGCTACAAAAGTTCTCTTCTAATTGAGAAAGGATTTTGCCTCCAACTTTATATTTTTCACCACATAAATTAAATTTGCAGCCCTAAATTGAAGGGGCTCACCCTAAAAGTACCAATTTGTAGCTCCCTGCCATTAAACACCAAACCAGGATTTCCAATATCATTTCATAGACAGAATGAAGGCGACTATCCATTCTCCAAAAACAAGTTAGAGGTGGACGTTATTATCTCCACATGCCCACGGTGAAAAAAGGCTTGCTGAAAACCCCAACCCAGAGGTGGTATTCAGCAGGTTCTGACCAGTTCTGGAGAACCAGTAGCAGAAATTTTGAGTGGTTCGGAGAACCGGCAAATCCCACCTCTGACTGGCCCCGCCCCCATCTCTTCTCCGCCTCCCATTGAGTCCCAGCTGATCGGCTGGGGAAAACGGAGGAAAACGGAGCTGGAAAGCAGGTTAGTGGGGTTGTGAGGGAATGGGGATTTTGCAGTATCCTTCCCCTGCCACGCCCACCAAGCCACACCCACAGAACCGGTACTAAAAAAAAAAATGAATCCCACCACTGCCCCAACCCAATAATTTATTTTGCTTTCCTTGGTTTTCCTCTCAATTAAAAAAAAAACCTTACCAGTAAGAACAAGACTGCAGTGTTATCTGGCCACAACCATGACATTAAATACACACACACACACACACACACACACATGCAGTGTTATCTGGCCGCAACAATGACATTAAATACACACACACACACATGCACACAATTTATTGAAGAAACATTTCTAGCGTCAACCGCTTTGATTTGAAAGTGAGCCGATAATCTGGATTGGATTTTGTATAGGTGGAATTTTTCATGAATGCCAGTTTCTCAACACCTGTGTCCTTAGCACTGGGTCATGTTGCTGGATCTCAGGTTCCACAAGGCTATACTTTTCAAGAGAAATCGAAAGAGAGAAGAGGGGAGTTTTATGGGTAGATAATTTCAGAGCTATACGGAGATCACAGTTGTATCCTAACCACTATCTGGTCTGTGGTTGAGACATCCCTCTCATTCAGTTCTCTCGCACAGACACATTAAAGACAATTACAGGGCAAACTTTGAAAACATCCTGGAAAACAAAATCTGTCCACCAGTGGCCAGCAAGATACAATTACATCCACACTCCATTGTACAGAGATCTCACAATGTACACAAAGCTCCAACGGTCCTCCTCTCATGGCCTCAGTTGGGACCGGGAAATCTGGTTGCTAAGTGATGTTGTTTTTAAACGAATAAATCACGGAACCAGCTTCCCCAATGTTATAATTGTTTTTACTCTGGTCATCAAAGAGATCACACAGTCGTTAAGTGAAGCCAGTTTCCTCCATTGACTTGGCTTGTCAGAAGCTGGCTGGGGAGGTGACATGGTGGCAAGGTTTATGATGAACATTTGCAGGAACTGGGCATGGCTGGTCTAGTGAAGAGAAGGACCAAGGGAGACAGGATAACAAATATTCCAATATTTGAGGAGCTGCCACACAGAGGAAGGGGTCAAGCTATTTTCCAAGGCACCCGAAGGCCAGATAAGGAATAATGGATGGAAGCTGATCGAGGAGAGATTCAACCTGGAAATAAGGAGGAATTTTCTGACAGGGAGAACAATCAATCCATGAATCAGAAGCTGCCTTCAGAAGTTGTGGGAGCTTCATCACTGGAGGCTTTCAAGTAGAGACTGTCAGAAATGGTGCAGGGTCTCCTGCTTGGATGGGGGAGGTTGGACTAGATGACCTACAAGGTCCCTTCCGACTCTGTTAATCTGTAAAGATATTGCAACTGTCCAAAATTTGAACCAGGTGCCAAAGACCCAAACTTCAGTCACGTAACCTGGGGAGTGGTACAACAGTGATAACTCTTGAGGATGGGCCATAAATCACTTTTCCAGAAGCTGTCATAACACTGAACAGTCATTAAAAATAATGGTAAGTCGAGGGCTATACTATACGTACCTAAGGGAGGTAAAGCTGGTTTATCCATCGGATCCAGAGAAATTATGCTTTCACCAGAATAGAATAAATGAGCTGGAAGGGACCTCGGAGGTTATCTAGTCCAGCCCCTGCTCCAGCAGGAGGGACTGTACAGTTTGGGCAAGGATCCAGAAGAAAGAAGGAAAAGTGATTGTATTTCTATATATAGGTAGCCCTGGACTCTCAACCGTTCATTTAGTGACCATTTGAAGTTACAATGGCACTGAAAAAGGTGGCGTAGGCCCATTTTTTCACACTTACGACCATTGCAGCCTCCCAAGATGAAAATTGGGCAACTGACTCATATTTATGACGGTTGCAGTGTCCCGGGGTCATGAGATCAGCTTTTGAGATCTTCTGACAAGCAAAGTCAATGGGGGAAACTTAACAACCATGTTACTAACGGAACAACTGCAGTGATTAACACTTAACAACCGTGCCCAGAATGGATGGGGCAAAATTCAACTGAACAGTGTCTTGCTTATCAACATAAACTTGGAAATTCACTTGGAGTCCTACAACTACCTGTTTTGTCTTCCTGACCCCCATAAATACATTCTTCTCGGTCCTAACAACCATTCTTTCAATGCACGATTCTAACACAATATTATTTATTTGCGGGTCAAAATGGGACAACACCCCAAAGGACGTTTGATCCGAACAAGCATTTGCTGACGTTAAACAGGTCAAGATGGGAGACTGTTTCTAGGCATCACTTTGAATTGCCTTACAGAACAAAAATAGCATGCAAATATAATAAAGGAACAAAGCTGGCTTACTGCAGACTATTTTAACCCAATGCATAATGCTTTAAAATGTTTTTTTTTTCCCCCTAAATGCACATTCTACATCGAGGCTAATACAGTACCGCTCACCATAAAATTTATCCCAGGAACAACACAGCACAAAAACAGATGCTGGGAATGTAACTACCAAATAACATGGTGATACTTATAAAGTAAATAAAAGCAGGATACGTTTTTTTAAAAAATCAAAAAGTAAATAAATGCCCATTGGGAACATGGGAATCGCAGTTCCAATACAGGTAGTCCTCGACTTACGACCAAAACAGGGTCCAGAATTTATTTTCGCTGAGAGATTTCGTTAAGTGAGTTTTACGACTTTTCTTGCCGCATTTGTTAAGTGAATCATTGAAGTTCTTAAATTAGTAACCTTGTTGTTAAGTGAATCTGGTTTTTCCCCATTGACTTTGCTTGTCAGAAGGCCACAAAAGGGGATCACGTACCCCCCCTGGGACACTGCAACGGTCATAAATATGAACCAGTTGCCATGCATCTGAATTTTGATCATGTGACCAGAGGGAGGCTGTAATGGTTGTAAGTGTGAAAAAAATGGCCGTAAGTCACTTTTTTCAGTGCAGTTGTAACTTTGAACGGTTGCTAAAACGAACTGTTGTAAGTCGAGGACTACCTGTGCATCTAATTCAGGAGTGTCCAACCTTGACCACTTTTTGAGACCCGTGGACTTCAACTCCCAGAATTCCCCAGGCAACTGGTGAATTCTGGGAGTTGAAGTCCACAGGTCTTAAAAGTGGCCAAGATTGGACACCCCTGATCTAAGTTGGAGAAGACAACGTAGACATTTTTTTGAGTGTGTGTGTGTGTGTGTGTGTTTATTACACAGGTGACAGCATTATTAGTCAAAACTGAACCATCAATGAACTCTTACTTTTCTGGCAGTGGTTTGAAGTCCAGCAGCGGAAGCTGTATTCATTATTTATGGAAGTCTTCTCACACAGCGGCTTCTCCTCCGCCGTTCCTGGACACAAATCCCCACATTCTTTTGGCGATTTATTTCCTATAATGTAGTTATTGGAAACAGCATCCAAGATCAGAGACCAGTCCACCGTGGAAAGGTAGCAGAGGTCCGAATTCTTCTCGATCCGGATGGCCCCCCGAGTGATGTTTCTCAAGTTGTACAACCCAATTTCCTTGAGGTTGGTCATCTCGAAGATGACCAGCGCGTAGTTGTAGAAAAGGCTCTTGCCCCGAATCACTGTCAGGTTTGGAAAGAGATCGCTGAGGGTCTCCAGGCCAGCCACGCGGAAAAGCAACAGATAATCGACGATCATCGTGAGCTTGGGGAAGCGGTAGTTGCTAAAGTCCGCTCCTTGGTTGATCAACAAAATCTGGAGATATCCTTCCACCACCGTGCAGCCCTCTAGTTGCTTCAGTTCCTCCATACTGTTGCGGATGTCGATGTCTGGCCCACAAACTGAAGGGGGGACACAAAAAAGTGGGATTTAAAATGGTTCAAGTCATGTTGTTAGAAATGCAAACATACATCGACTTTTCATCGGGCACGAAAGAGAAGGTCCACAGGGAAGGTTCAATTAAACTACTTTATTCCTAAAAGTCTACACACAGGAATCTTCTCAACTTCCAGCTGCTTGGGGTTAAGATACCGGTCAACGGTATTCAAGGGAGGTTGGGCTTAGTCCATTTGTGGCTACGTAGGGATTCTAGGCCGATTCCTTTTTCAACTCCGCTTCCAGGTTCTCCTACACTTCCAGGTCCTCCTACACTTTCCTTCCAAATCTAACTTTAGCACATTTCTTTGGTACCAGAAGAAGATTCCAACCAAATGTCCTCTAATTATTTTTATGAGACTATAGTCTGATACTCTGAATATCAGATAACTTGCTAAGATAGGTGTACAGTAGATGAGTCATGTGAGCATTTTACAACCTCCAGCCCACATGTGACCCATTGGCTATCCCAATGTGAGGTCAATTGAAAATTAGAAATCAAGTGTAAATAAGCGTTCGCCGTGCACACAATAAAATTATGTTCATTTTATTCATCTATGTATACAAAAGTGAAATACCACTCAGGCATCATCACAAAATCTCCAGAACCGTAAAGCCTACAAACTTGAAATTTGGCACGTATGTTCCTCTTGGCTTCTAGGTGATCACTAAGAAAGGATTTTCCGAAACGACCATCAGAGCTATTAGTATTTCCTATATTATTATTATTAACATGCTCTGATGCTAAGGAGTTCTACTCCCCCTCCCCACCTGAAAAGAAACCTGTTCCAAATGCAAAACACAAGCAGAGAGGAGTTTCAGTTTCGGTTTCGCAGCAGCAACCAGCTTCAGTATAGAACAGTTGAGGTAAGCCACGCCCAGGCTCCTTGCTGTCTCCTTCCTCACACAGCAAATACTGCTTCAGTTCCCAAACAGCCCTCAACTCTCTCACACACTTGACAGGACGCTAGCCAGATGAATACCAATGGATGCTGGTAGGCAGAGGCAGAATTTTTCCCTTATTATTTTCCTCCCCCAAACTAAGCCCATCCAGAGTTTCATAGCGAAGCACAGGTATCCAGCTAGTTTTGAATGAAATGACTGCTACTGTGACTGCTATTTTTTTTCCCCAATTTATATACATGCATGCCTACGCATCTTCAAAGCCCTCTTGGTTTGGTCAGCCACAACAGTCCCAGTTTGTCATATTTATAATAGCACATTAGACTAAACTATAAGCCATAATTTTTAAACACTCAATAAATGGATCCACTCAACGTACAACTAACCTTCAGTATTATCATTACAGCTTAATGCTGTTTGGAAAAGGCACCAAACAATCCCTGGAATTTGGAGCTAAAGAGTCTTCAAGATCATACTTAGCAATGGAGTTCTTCTTCCACCAATAAAGACAACTTTATATAAGGACACTTGCCAGTACTTACTTTGCTAATATTCTCCTCTTTAAACAACTCAAGACTTTACGATGGATATGAGGGCTTTCGCCAACTAAAATGAAACTACTCATTAATAGCAATACCGCTTCACAGTGCTTTCCAGGCCAATCTAAGCAGTTTACAGAGTCAGCCTCTTGCCCCAACAATCTGGGTCCTCATTTTACCAACCTCGGAAGGATGGAAGGATGAGTCCACCTTGAGTCTGGTCAGGATCGAACCCCTGGAGTGAACAGTGAGTTAGCCCTCCGTACTGCATTCTAACCACTGTGCCATCACAATTCTTAACCCATAATGTGGTTTGGTTTCAGTTCAACATCGTATGCAAATGTTAGCAACCACAATTGGGACCAGCAATTATGTCACTAAACAAATGCAGCTCCTAAGAAGAAAACGGTTGATTGCAACTTTTATAAAAGACCTTCACATCTCAAGGGCTGGATATCCATAAGAATCTTCCCACCCAACAGTTTCTTGCTATCTATAGGAATCCCCAAGAACAGGTCTTCTTAGTGATGGCCCCCTTGTTTTGCCCTGTATGAAGAATTGCCCTGTATGAAAAACTGGGAATGTCTAGTATAACGAAGAGGAGGATTAAGGCGGGTGTAGTCCGCCTTCGGTCTGATCTAAGTATAGTATATAAAATCATACATTGCAATGTCCTACCTGTCAATGAATACTTCAGCTTCAACCATAACAACACAAGAGCAAACAATAGATACAAACTCAAGGTTAACCGCACCAAACTTGATTGCAGGAATTACGACTTCAGCAACAGAGTGGTCAATGTCTGGAATACTCTACCTGACTCTGTGGTTTCTTCCCCAAACCCCCAAAACTTTAACCTTAGACTGTCTACTATTGACCTCACCCCTTTCCTAAGAGGTCTGTACGGGGCGTGCATAAGCGCACCAACGTGCCTACCGTCCCTGTCCTATTCTTTTATTTTTCTTATATGTATCCATGTATTCATAACTATGTTTTTACTTATACCTATTATCTTGTAAGCAATTGACAAACCAAATAAATAAATAAACCCTGCAGAGCTCCAGAGCCTCATGTGGCTCTTTGGGCCCTCTGCTGTGGCTCACTGGCTGGCCCCGCCCCTCGCCCTCCCCTGCCAGTCACTCCTCACCTGGCTGAGAAGGTAAGAGAAGGAGAATGAGAGGAGGGAATGGAGAGACAGAGAGGGGGAAGGAGGAGAGAGGGAGGGGGAGGGAAGCGATATAGAGAGGGGAGGGAGAGGAAGAAGGAGAGAGGGAGGAGAGACAGAGGGAGAGAGGGAGGGGAGGGAGGGAGAGATACAGAGTGGGAGGGGAGGGAGAGATGGGAGAGATGAGAGAGGGGAGAGAGAGAGAGGGAGGGAGGGAGAGATACAGAGGGGAGGGAGGGAGGGGAGGAGGAGAGATACAGAGAAGGGAAGAGGGAGAGGAAGAAGGAGAGAGGAAGGAGAGATACAGAGAGGGGGAGAGGGAGAGAGGGAGGGGAGGGAGGAGAGAGAGACAGAGAGGGGGGAGGAGAGAGGGAGGGGGGGAGGAGAGAGATACAGAGTGGGAGGAGAGGAGAGATGGGAGAGAGAAGAGAGGGAGAGAGGAGGGGGGAGGAGAGGAGGGAGGGAGGGAGAGATGGGGAGAGAGAAGAGAGGGGAGAGAGGGAGGGGAGGGAGAGAGAGACAGAGAGGGAGAGGGAGGGGAGATGGGAGAGAGATAGAGAGAGGGAGAGAGGAGGGGAGGGAGGAGAGATACAGAGTGGGAGGAGAGGAGAGATGGGAGGAGAGGAGGAGAGGGAGAGGGGGAGGGAGGAGAGAGATACAGAGGGGAGGGAGAGGGGGGGAGGGAGGGGAGGGAGAGATACAGAGAAGGGGAGAGGGAGGGGAGAAGGGAGAGGGAGAGAGATACAGAGAGGGGAGGGAGAGAGGGAGGGAGAGGGGAGAGAGACAGGGAGAGGGAGGGAGGGAGAGGGAGGGAGATACAGAGAGGGGGAGAGGGAGAGAAAGAGGAAGCGAGGGAGGGGAAGGGAGATACAGAGAGGAGAGGGAGAGAGATAAGGGTTTAGTGGTTCCCGGTGTTTTTTAACAACTGATTCTCTGCCCTCATGACCAGCGGAGTAGGCGTGGCTAGGGGATCATGTGACTGGGTGGGAGGGAGTGACGTCGAGTTGGCCACACCCACCCAGGTTTTGTAGCTCCCGTTGTTGTTGTTGTTTTCTGTGGGAAACGGGTCCAAATGGTTCTTTGAGCGTCTGAGGTTGCAGATCCCCAGACTAGGGTGACATGATAACAGTGATTCAATATCTCAGGGGCTGCCCCAAAGAAGAGGGAGTCAAGCTATTCTCCAAAGCACCTGAAGGCTGGACAAGAAGCAACGGGGTGGAAACTAATCAAGGAGAGAAGCAACCTGGAATTAAGGATAATTTTTCTGACAGTGAAAACAACAGACTTTATGACCATTTTTCACACTTAAACATCTCCTTAGTCACGTGAACAAAATTTGGATGCTTGGTAACTGGTTCATATTTATGACGGTTGCAGTGTCCTGGGGTCATGTGGTTCACCTTTTCGCGACCGTCTGACAAGTCAATGGGGAAGCCGGATTCACTTAACAACCATAATGTAATGGCTGCCACGATTTGTTTAATGGTGGCGAGAAAGACCGTAATGTGGGGCGAAGCTCATTTAACAAATGTCTCACTTAGCAACGGAAATTTTGGGGTCCATTATGGTCGTTAAGTCGAGGACTACCTGTAATGGTTTGGCATTAGGCTAAAGCAGACCCAAAGAAGCCAGCATCAATCAAGCCAGCTACAAATTACGATTCGGTTGACTTTTGTTTCTTGGTCACAAAGCCAATACACAACCATTGCTGGATTCACATGAACTCCTTAATGGAGAGAATTACCCTCTTGCATCTCATGTGTCATGTGTGAATCCAGCCACTTCTGCTCCTAACCCCAAATTTTTGCCTTAGTTTTGTGTCCATGTAGCTCTCTGTGATTTATCCCGTAAACCATAGTTTAATGGGAAATATGAACTGGGGCGACATTGGGAGAGTGAGTAAGAATTCATCTAAGAAAATCAGTTCTCGGTTTTCCAACAGTTTAATAAGCCTTTTATTTCCCATGAGCAAAGCTTTGGCTTACGGAGAAATTGAATTTAGAGGTTTTAAAAGAAGTTCATCTGACGGTTTAATAAGATTTGAATATTTCTTGTAATAAATCATATCGAACATTCACCATTGTATCTTTATCTAGTAGCCAAGTTCACTTTTCTGTGTCTTGTTTTTCTTCTAAAAAAAAAAATTCTTCCATTCAACTCTAGTTAAATGACTGCCTAATACGTCAGTTCTTATTTTTGTGTATTTTGCCTTGAAATTAACGTAATAAAAAGACAATCTAATCCTTGTTCAAAGAGTGCTAGAGTTTCTTTTTGGCTGCCGCGTGTTTTCATTGGACTGTGGTTTACACACACACACACACACAGGTTCGAGTGTACAGCATACACACATACCCCATGATGTGTCTTCCAAAGCATAAAATCAAACATGTTATTCATTCAGCCTTTCATGTAAATTCTCTGTAATTTTCTTCTCACCACTAAGTAATTCTCAGAGTTTTCACTACACATGGTTGCTCTTCTCCAACATGGTACCTCCTTTTAGATGTGTTCAGTTTGATTTTCATAAGCAACTCCAGCACAAAAAGACAATAAATCAAGGGAGGCAAATTTATTGTATCTAAAATAACCCTAAATTTGCAGCACAGCGTTTTAAATTCTTTCAGTGTTACAGTTCCCAGTGAAAATTATGTCTTTCTAAAGCTCCCCCCTTTTATTTATTTATCCACTGAATATATGGCTCACCCAAGTGATTTCTGGGCTGGCAAGGAAAATTAAAATAAAAACAACTACAAAAATTACAAAAGCTTAACTACAAATCAGTTTTTGAAGCTCAAGACAATAGCCGTGTCTGTATTTGATAGGTTGGTTGAACATCATACTAAGCCATTATTTAGCACATAAACCACAATAACTAGTTCGCACAACACGCTCAGACCCAACAGACGTGACCATTATTGTCATTTCATGTAGTGAGCGAGCCCAGCCTTTTTAGCACCTCTTTTTTAGTATCATTAAAGCCACCGCATCATTAAAGCCACCGCATCCTAACTGTTTCATAAGCTACTCCTAGCTATCTTCCCCCCTGCGTGTACGAGCACAGCCGCTTCCCTTTGCTGGGAAAAATAGCAAAGTGGCTGTGGGGACAACCAGGGACAGATGCACAAGCTTTGAAAATGACAAGGCTGCTCTAAACCGTTAAAAAAGAGGTGCTTGAATTCAACAGGGGAAAGAAATTCCACCTGCGTTGCTAGATGCCTTCCTGCACATAGATTGGTTTGAATCCATGATTGTTTGGCACACTGAAATTCTGGCTTACTAGACAACCCACTGATTGACTGACTGTAACAGCAAGCCAAGATACAGGTATAGTCCTCAACTTATGACCATAACTGAGCTCAATGTTTCTGCGACTAAGTGAGCCAGTTGTTAAGGTTGAGTTTTGCTCCCATTTTACACCCCGTCTCTTGCCAGAGTTATTCAGTGAATCGCAGCAGTTGTCAAATTAGCTACAAGGTTGTTAAGTGAATCCGGCTTCCCCTTGATTATCAGAACGTCGCAAAGATGGATCATATGACCATGGGACACTGCAACCATTATACACACCAGTTGCCAAGCATCTGAATTCTGATCACGAGACCATGGGGACGGTGCAGCGGTCGTAAGTGTGAAAAACAACCGTAAGTCACTTTTTCCCCAGTGCCGTTGTAACTTTAAGCAGTCACTAAATGAACTGTTGTAAGTCGAGGACTCACCTGTAGCTAACTTACATTAAGGCACAGGACTTTATCTTTGCCCCTCCTAAACACCTGTAGGTAGTCCTTGAATTACAACTGCTCACCTAGCAACTGTTCAAAAGTTATGACGGACCCATCACTTACGACCTGGTTCTGAAGTTCCAAAGGCTGCCACCCCCAGCCATATTAGTCATGTGATTGCATTTTGGACACTTGGCAACTGGTCTGTATCTATGGTTGTATGCAGCATCCCAGAAAGTTGTGACCGCAATTTATGATGTTTTGGACAAAACCTGGCATTTAACTTCCCCTAAACCAAGTTGTAAAATCGAGTCAGTCACATAACAAAAAACTTAATGACTACCTCGACTTCCAATTGTCATTTCTGGACTCGACTGCAGTCATAAGTCAAGGACTACCTGGGGAGGAGGTAGTCTTTGGAGTTGGTCTCTTTGTATTGCTAGCCAATTTCAAGCTAGCCAATTTCCTCAATGAACAATAAGCTTAGATGCATTGCTATTCAGCATCCTGGTTTGTCAGGAACAGAGAAAAAAACCAGGGTCAGCTGCATTCAAAATAGCAATTCCTAGTTTATCAGCTCATTAAAATTTTAATGAAGGGAATCCAGCAGCTTTTGTACACACTAACACACAACTCATTCATTGTAAGCCAGGAATCGTAGAACTTTACGTTCTTATTCTTCTTTAATCGTTTTTGTTTCCTAGGGGAACCAGGGAAAAGTTATTTCAATTTGTAGTACTTTTAACAAGTCTTAATGAAGAGGCCATAATGCACTTATTTGCCTTTTCATTTAATCCTCCCCCACATATGAAGAATGACAAGGCTTGTGTGGCACGCAAATTGAAACAAAATGAAGAAATTAAACCAACAATAATAAAGCAACACAAAATTCCTATTTTTTTTTAAAAAAAAAAAACATGTCATAGCCATTTCATATCCCAGAGCTATAACATTGATTTTTTTTAAAAAAGAAACCCTGCACTACTGAGCAAATATGAAGCAATATCTACATTTGAGAACCTCGTTGTAGCTGTTTGCTTTTAGATATCTCTACACCAACTATTTGTGGGTTACCCTTATCTCTCAACAAGGCCATGAATTGAGGGCAACATTGAAAGCATCATTGAAAGGGAAAAGTTCCACAAAGAAAAACTCAGTTTGGTCTCTAGCCTAGTGGTTTCTAAGGCACTAGGCTAGAAACCAGGAGATGGTGAGTTCTAGTCCTGCTTTTTAGGCATGAAAGCCGGCTGGGTGACTTTGGGCCAATTCTACTCTCTCCATCAGGCCCACCTGTTGTGAGGAAAATAAGAGAAGGCAGATGTGTTTGGATGTTTGTCACCTTGGGTTATTTGTAAAAATAACAAAGGAAATGTTTGTGTGTGTGTGTGTGTGTGTGCACGCGCACGCACACACAAAAGTGGTAGCTTGGTACTCAATTGCTTTGAAAGTCATTGAATTTAATACTCAATGCATTTTCTCCTGCAGTCACTGTTTGTTTAGTACTCGATGCACAAGAGAGAACTTGTCGGTGTCACCTGCCTTATGACTCACTGCTTCATTCCTTATGGGAAAAATGTGTTTGGCACTCATTGTTTTTCCGTTGTCATCGTGCTTCCCGGAACCAATTAATGATGAGTACCAAGATAACACTGTGTGTGTGTGTGTTGTCAAGAATGTCGTGAAATTGGCCTCTCGCTCTGTAAGCAGAGGAAAGGAATTTTGGGGTAGAATTTCTTGAGAGAAAAGATGAAATCCCGAGCAATAAAATTTGCAAGGAGCACCAAAAACAATGCAACTTAACCCTCCCTCAAACATCAAAGGATTGATTCTGAGCCCCCTCCACCAAGTAGCTTCCTTCCCCTTCCGTCAAAAAACCCCAGAACAACATTCAAAGAAACTTCTGCCATATATAGCCCTTTGGAAGGGAATAAAAGCAATATAGTTGCATGTAGTTGGAGCGAAGAAAAAAAGGGGGGAAACTGAGTTTGTCTCCACCAACTTTCCACCCTAAGTAGCCTATAATAAAACGTTTCCCTAAGTCCTGGGTGCAAGTCTTATTGTTTTAATCGTGATGGTTATAGAACTCACAGCATCTCACTCAGAACTTGTGAAAAAGCGAATAACAACAATAACAACGAGGTTCAAGTCCATACAATGATGCCAAAAGATTCAAACTAACAGAGTTGGAAGGGACCTTGTAGGTCATCGAGTCCACCCCCCTGCCCACGAAGGAGACCCCACACCATTTCTCACAGATGGCAATCCAGTCTGTTCTTGAAAGCCTCCAGGGATGAAGCTCCCACAACTTCTGAAGGCAACTTCTGTTCCATCGGTTGATTGTTCTCACTGTCAAAAAGTTTCTCCTTATTTCCAGGTTGAATCTCTCCTTGTTCAGTTTCCATTCATTATTCCTTGTCTGGCCTTCAGGTGCTTTAGAAAATAGCTTGACCCCTCCTCCTCTCTGTGGCAGCCCCTCAAATATTGGAAGACCGCTATCCTGTCTCCCCTGGTTCTTGTCTTCCCTAGACTACTTACTTACCAGATTACTTACCAGATTTCAATTTTCCAGTTCTGTAGTAACTTTGATCGGTCACTAAAAGAACTGTTGTACATCGAGGACTATCGGTATTATTCCTTCCTTATTTATCGTACAGTGGATATGGACAAGGAATTAGAAAAGTAATGCAGATTTAATTGTAAATATGACACCAATAAATTTAACAAATAAGGAACCACAAGCTGTCGATAATAGAATTGCCCTTGATTCGGTTTTTTTTTGTTTTGCTTTCTTTGTTTTTCTATGTTGTGTATGTGTTTGTTCGTTTATTTTAATTGTATATTCAATAAAGTTTGCTTTTAAATAAATAAAAAAGTAATGCAGGAAATTTATGCTGTAGATGGTTAACAAGAGTATGCTATGCAAAAAGTTGTAGGAGGAGAAAAAATATTGTACCTATGATACAATAAAGACTGGATTATAAAACAAATTGAATTTACAGAAATGGCAAAGTGGACTAGTTTCGTCGGACAAAAATAATGACAAGGCTTTTCTGATGGACAAGGAGCCCTTATATGGACCTTTTGTTGAAAGAAGAAGAGATCAAATGGATGATTTCCAGATTTGAGGATTTAAAAGTTGGGGAGAAGATTAAGAGGACAATTTCTCGATAAACTGAAAGGATAGAAGGCATAATTTTATACGTGTGTTTTCATTTAATTCCTTTTTCCTCATTTTCTATCTCTGCCTATTCTGTTTCTCTGTTTCTTATTTGTTCTATCTTCTTTTGTATACTTTTTACCATATTCAAAAATTCCATCAATACACACACACAAATACAATCATACAAATCGCTTTCATCCTTTTTCTTTTTCTTACTATCTTTACATAGTTGTTTTGTTATTTACACTTTTTATCCTGTTCAAAAATTCCATTTACACCCATACACACACACAAACACAAATACAACCATACAAATCGCTTTCATTTCCACCCTTTTTCCTTTTCCTTTCTACCTTTGCATACTTGTTTTGTTTCTTAACACTTTTTGCCACGTTCAAAAATCCCATTCATACACACGGACACACACGCACCCAACCACCCACGTGTACACATATATATATACACAAATACAAAAGCAATTGTACAAATCACAATTTGGTTGCAATGAGCTTGACCCTAACCCTACCAACATGTTCGGTTTTGCTTGCTGTGTCAACCCAAGATAAATAATGCCAGGCCGGGCAGGAGAAAGAATAGAATAACAGAGTTGGAAGGGACCTTGGAGGTCTTCTAGTCCAACCTCCTGCCGAAGCAGGAAACCCTACACCACTTCAGACAAATGGTTATCCAATATCTTTTCAAAAACGTCCAGTGTTGGAGCATTCACAACTTCTGGATGCAAATTGTTCCACTGATTAATTGTTCTCACTGTGAGGAAATTTCTCCTTAGTTCTAGGCTGTTCCTCTCCTTGATTAGTTTCCATCCGTTGCTTCTTGTCCTGCCTTCAGGGGCTTTGGAGAATAACTTAACTCCCTCTTCTTTGGGGCAGCCCCTTGAGAAGACTGCTATCATGCCTCCCCTAGCCCTTGTTTTCATCACACACACAAACACACACACAGAGAGCCAACTGCTCCTCAAGGAACGGTTGAATGTCCAAGCCAGACACCCTTTGCGGCCTCTCACAACATCACAAGAAGTATCGCTGCCTCTCCTTCTTCAAAGGCACGGCCTTTTACATACCAAAGGGAAATGGAAACAAACCATCTGCTTCAAAGACCCCCTCCACCTACCCCATAAATCTCGCAAGGAGCCCCTCAGGAAGTGGAGAAGAAATGTTTACGCCTTGAAGTTTGCAGGAATGCGGGGAGCTCTTTATCTACGAGGGTCAGGGATTCCAGCTATTCTGACCACGTGGCCTCCAACACCTCCACCCCAAAGCTCAAACAAAATGGCCAGGTTTCCACCGCCGGTTCTCTCTCTAGAGAATCGATTCTGTAGGACTAGGAGTGACGTAGTAGCAAGGTGTTGCCATGAAGAAGAGGACCGTCAATTTAACAGAGTAACTGGACAACAGAGGTGGACGGCAGCTTGGAGATCTAGTTCAACCCCCCCTGCTGAACCAGGAAACCCTACACCAATCCAGAGAATCATTTGTCCAGTCTCTTCTTAAAAACCTCCAGTGATGAAACACCCACAACTTCTGGAGACAAGTCGTTCCACTGGTTGATTGTACTCACTGTCGGGAAATGTCTCCTTAGTTCTAGGTTGCTTGATTAGTTTCCACCCATGGCTTCTTGTCCTGCCTTCAGGTGCTTTGCAAAATAATGGCTGTGTCCACTTTCTTCTTAAAAGCCTCCAGTGATGGAGCAACCACAACTTCTGAAGGCAACTGGTTTCACTGATTAATTGTTCTCAGTATTAGGAAGTTTCTCAATTCTAGGTTGCTTCTCTCCTCGATTAGTTTCCAACCGTTACTTCTTCTCCTATTTTCAGGTGCTTTGGAAAATAGGGTGACCCCCCTCTTCTTTGGGGCAGCCCCTCAAATATTGGAGCATAGCTGTCATGTCACCTTAATCTTTCTTGTCCTGCCTTCAGATGCTTTGGAGAACAACCATTCAAAATTATGATGGACCTCCCAGGAAGGGGAGACTGAAGAGGGCCAACTGCCCCAATGGCACAGGTGTGCATTCTGAGGGCTCAACAACCCATCTTTAATTGCAGACATTTGCAGCATCCCTCAATCATGCAACCACGTTTTATGGCATCCTTTTTGCTCTGCATTTTATGACATTTTTGCTGAAAACTGGCATTCACTTCTGGTTTTTTTTGGCAAAACCGGTCCTTAACAAGCCACTGGTTCGTTTAATGACCGATATAACAACAGCTGTAAAATCAGGTCGTTCATGGGGGGAGACTTAGGGCTGGAAGGGACCTTGGAGGTCTTCTAGTCCAACCCCCTGCCTCAAAGCGGGTTGTTGCCCTCCTACGGCCTCCTCCACGTCTCCTGATGTACTGGCCTGTCTCCTGGTAGCGCCTCCATGCTCTGGACACTACGCTGACAGACACAGCAAACCTTCTTGCCACAGCTCGCATTGATGTACCATCCTGGATGAGCTGCACGACCTGAGCCACTTGTGTGGTTGTAGACTCCGTCTCATGCTACCACTAGAGTGAAAGCACCGCCAGCATTCAAAAGTGACCAAACCATCAGCCAGAAAGCATAGGAACTGAGAAGTGATCTGTTGGTCACCACCTGCAGAACCACTCCTTTATTGGGGATGTCTTGCTAACTGCCCGTGCTTTCCACCTGTTGTCTATTCCATTTGCACAACAGCATGTGAAATTGATTGTCAATCAGTGATGCTACCTAAGTGGACAGTTTGATTTCACAGAAGTGTGATTGACTTGGAGTTACATTGTGTTGTTTAAGTGTTCCCTTTATTTTTTTGAGCAGTGTATATATCTCCAAACAACTAAAGACCCGATCTCCCTTTCTTCACACTTGTTTCCTCAGAGTAGCTCCTCCACTAAATCTACGATTTACTTCTGAGAACTGCAAAAATTGAACAAACAAACCTGACCATCCCACCCTATCCAGTTACTAGGGAAACAGAAATATTTTGGCTCTTACAGGAGGAAAGGCTGGGGGGGTGGGGCTGCCTTTTGGTACTCACCATCTTCCTCAAGTCAGGTGTAAGTACAATAGAGCCTCCAAAACAAATAAAGCTCCAACGGCATTTATTTTCCACCTGTTCCTACAATGTTAGGCCTTGTTTGGGCCAGATGAACACATTCGTTTCAATTTCCAAGGAGAAGTCATTTCAAGTCCCCCTCCCACTGGTGGTATCTTGCAACATGTTTTCAACCAAAAATAAAGACATTCTCAATTTTTAAATGACAAGGGATCTAGAGGCTGAGCCAATAAGGTGGACGACTGAGGGAACTAGATATGTCTAGTCTAATGAAGAGAAGGATTAGGAGTGACACACAGCAGCCATCCAATATTTGATGGGCTATCACAGAGAAGAAGGGTTTACCCCAGTGATGGCGGACCTTTTTGTTGTGGTGTGCCGAAAACAGCGCACGCACGTGCTAGCACCCACAATGCAATGCGGGGCCCCTCCCCATGCATGCGTGTGCAACATCTCCCTCCGCCCCCCCTTACTAAGCACTGCACATGCGCGCGCCTCCCAACTTTGGCCCATTTGAGGCGGTTTTCGCTGTCCCGGAGGCTAGAGGGAAGCCTCTGCAGCCTTGGGAGGTCAAAAACAGGCCCGTTTTGGCACTTCTGGTATTTCCGGAAGGCCCGTTTTTCGGCCTCCTGAGGCTGCAGAGCCTCCGGGAGGGCAAAAAAGGCCTACAATGGGCCGAATATCCGCTGGGAGGCGCACGCAAGCATAGCACAGCTAAGTTTGGCTGGGGGTCACATGCCTGCACAAATGGCTCTGCGTGCCACCTGTGGCATGCATGGCATATGTTCGCCATCATGGGTTTATCCTATTCTCCAAAGCACCTGAGAGCAGGACAAGAAGTAACAGGTGGAAGGTCATTTAGAGCAGGGGTCCCCAACCGCCGGTCCGCGGACCGATACCAGTCCGTGGAACAACTCTTACCGGGCCGCTGGTTGCTGGGCGCCGCCATCTTTTTTTGGTAAAAAAGTGCTTCCGGTGAGCTTTTCCGGGCAGAAAGCTCACTGGAAGCACTTTTTCGTCAAAAAAAGATGGCGGCGCCCAGTTGATGCCGGTACCGGGCCGCGGCGCCCAGCTGATACCGGTACCGGGCCGCGGCGTCAAAAAGGTTGGGGATCCCTGATTTAGAGATCCAACCTAGAATAAGGAGACATTTCAAGCCAGTAAAAGAAAATGAATCAATGGAACTTCTGGAGCTTGTCTCCAGAAGTTGTGGGATGCTCCATCACTGGAGGTTTTCAAGAAGAGATTGGACAACCGCTTGTTTGAAATGGTATAAGGAGTTGGACTAGAAGATCTTTATGATACCTTCCAACTCTTATTAATGTTCAATGTACTATTCCCACCTGAAGACTTGAATTACTATCACGACTCTCAAGGCTGAAACTTGGGAACGCAACTGACTGGGTTATGGGGCTGCAACGAGAAGATGATTAAAACTAATTGGTTACTCAAGAATCAGTTCAACAATTCAACTATGTTTACAATGTTTTGCTTTACACCAGTGGTGGGTTTCAATTTTTGTTACTACCGGTTCTGTGGGCGTGGCTTGGTGGGCGTGGCATGGCTTGGTGGACATGGCAGGGGAAGGATACTGTAAAATCTCCATTCCCGCCCCACTCCTGGGGGAAGGTTACCACCAATTCTCTGAAATACTCAAAATTTCTGCTACCAGTTCTGCAGAACTGGTCAGAACCTGATGGATACCACCTCTGCTTTAAACAGTGGTTAGGCATAAACCAAGTTCCTGCATCCACGGCTGTTCAATACTCCATTCTCTAAATGTCTGTGGAGATTCTCAGTCCTCCAGGTCAGGTGGCCCCAATGGTGCTTTTTCGAGAGGCAACTGGACTTTCTGGGTTTTTTTTGAAGAACATTCTTGGATGAGAAGCAAAATGTCTTCAAAGAAAGAGCGAAAAGTCCAGCTACTTCTTGACAAAGCACCTTTGGGTCTCTGTTCCAAACTGTGGTGACCAAAACTTAATGTCAACTCATAAAATATTTCTCTGGTCTTTTTAGAGTTGCCAACAGAAAGAGAGCGGGGAGCAGTGCAGCAGCTTGCAAAACCGGAACTGCATTCCATAAATGTTTTCAAAGATCGTAACTAGGTGACCGAAGTTTCTGCCACACAAAATTCTAATTGGAGAGCCTGATTGATGACTCTGGGCTATGCATGTGTCCCATTGGAGAATATGAATTACGATACACCCAGGGGGTGGGGGGGAAAACCAGGGTCAAGGGTGACGATGAATGATGAGTCTCTGAGTTGGCTACAGCCAGGCAGTGCCGGCATGTTAACTCCTAATAAATCCGTTTTGGAAGTTTGGCTCGAGATTCATGATTTAAATGGGGGCAACCGCCAGAATCCTGACACTTAACAGTATTCCAGGAATGGTCTTATCAAGAGACCTTACAAAGGCCTTTTATCATCCTACTGATTGAAAGACCCAATTTCCCCTTCCAAATGAAGGATCACCCTAAAGCAGGGGAATTCTGGGAGTTGAAGTCCTCCAGGCTTAAAGTTGCCAAGGTTGGACACCCTTGCCCTAAAGCTTCCCCCCTAGTTTTGCCAGCAATGAATCATTAGTTCCCTCCATAAACCAAGGGACTAGCATCGTGTTTTGTCTCCCTTGTTTTTTATTTTTTAAAAAACAGTTGTAGGATTTGTGTGGAGGAAGAGGTCCCATTTCAGATCCTGTTTATGGAGACATATAGCAAACTGAAAGAGAATTCACCACCCTTCAAGCACCCCGGCAGGGAGCGGAAATTGCTAAGGCTACCGCAACTGCGATTGCTACATCCTCAGCCTTGTTTGAAATCTGGGAAAGCTTAGAAAACAAGAGTGTCTCGCTGCTTTGCATTTTGTTTTAATAGCCAAGACTGTTCAAATAGTGAAGATAGGAAGAAGTCAAAAGGTCAGCGCTGTGTTTGCAGATGTGGCGCAGCCAAGTGCATCAAGCAGCAGGTTCCCTTGGCCTCTCGCACAAACACCACAACCACAGCATGGTCTTCGGCCGGCTCTGTGGCTCCCCCGGACCTCCCCTCCCAGAAAGGCCGCCCCCCCCAACCCCCTTTCTCCTCCTCCTCTTCAAGCTTCCAAACACAGCGGAGGCCAGAGGAAGCCTTGCATTCTCAGTTCACACTTCCAAGTAAACACAACTATCACGCAAGTTCATCAATCACAGGGCTCTGCATGATAACATTCTCCCCATAACTTCCTTTCAAAAAAAAAAAAAAAGAGGCCTATTTGTTGGCCTCCTATACAAGCGAAGTCCGGGAAAGTCCTTCAAAAACAGGAAAAGGGAATGAAAGAAAATCCGCAAGGAGAGAGATGTGATTTCTATCTTCCTGGGGTCAGTCAGCCCCTTAAAAGTGGAAGAAAAACACAATTCCATCCCGCCAGATACGCAATTGGAAATAAAACTTCAGTGAACGCAGGTGGGATTTTGTTCAGAGGAATTGATCGTCTTCCACTGGCCGTGAATGAATTCCAAATACAGGAAGTCCTTGACTTACGGGCGCAACTGGGATCACGCCCCCATTTTACCAAGCTTTTTTGCCATGGCTGGTAAGCAAATGACGGCGGTTAAATTAATCGTGTGGGTCTTGCTTTCCCCCATTGTTACGTGGAATGGCCACTAAATAAATGGTTCTAAGTCAAGGACTGCACCTGCAGGGGTGCATCAAATTCCCTGCTAAGGGAATAGTTTGCCTCCTCCAACCGTTGAGGACTTACAGCTACAAATATTCGTAAGGGTTTGTGGAATTCTCAAAGAAGAAGCCAGCAGAAATTCCCTTACGCTACTCTAACATACTAAATTTGATTTAAAATATTTCACATCTCATTTCAATATTCAATATCCAATATTTCATAATCATACAAGACACTGAGTCATATATGATTCGCTATTTTAGCTTTGCAGGTTCACCAAACCAACTACACCAAATTAAATCAATTCTCTTATCTATTTTTTTATAATAGAATTCTGTATTGGCCAAGTGTGAGTGGACACACAAGGAATTTGTGCATAAGATCTCAGTGTGCAAACAAATAACAAAGTGAAGTGGTAATAATCTATACTTACGATCCGTCTACCTACGTATCTATCTATAACTATTTGTATCCATCTATCTATTTGTTTGTATGTCTCTCTCTCTCTCTCTCTCTCTCTCTCTCTCTCCTGTCTTTATCTATTGTACCTATTTACCTATTGTAAAAAGCTGCAGATTTTACTCTGACAGTCATTGCCAACTCTGGGGCCTGGTGCTCATCTCCATTTCAAGGTCATTGAACCAGCGCTGTCCAAAGACATTTCCACAGTCTTGTGGCCGGCATGACATCATGGTGCATTGTTACTTTCCCAGCGAAGTGGTACCTATTTATCTACTTGCATTTGCATGCTTTCAAACAGCTAGGTTGGCAGGAGCTGGGGCAAGGACGGGAGCTCACTCCATTACGCGGTGCTGGGGATTCAAACCTAGGCTGTCGGCTTTTCCATCTTAACTGCTGAGCCACCGTGCAGTCTCTTCATTTATTGTAGCTTAACTGCATAACTATCATACTTCTATTGCACATTTTGTCTTCATCAGGAGTGTCCAATCTTGGCAACTTTAAGGGCCTGCGGATTTCAACTCCCAGAAGTCCACAGGCCTGGCTGGGGGATTCTGGGAGTTGAAGTCCACAGGCCTTCATGTTGCCAAGATTAGATCCGCCCGGTTTACATCAAAATATATTGTCTTGATATCCACAACAATTAAACAAATGAATTCCGTTTCAAGTTCTTTATATCATCTACAGCGATTATTTTAAAAAGCAGCACCTAAGAAATATTACCTCAAAAAAGGGATAACCACCACAATGTTTTGAAATGTTTTCAGTACTACTGTTCTTTTAAGGAAGTGTCTCTGTATGATGAAATAGTGGAGAACATTCCAGCTCTCAGTATTTATAAACTTGATGACGAAACAAGTATTTTCAGGCTCTGCATAGTAACCAGAGTCCATATCACTGGTTTTGTACATATGTGGATTTTATTATGACCTGGCGAAGCATTTTAGATGCTCCAATGTTTGTAAAGAGTGAAAGTACAGGTAAGTCCTTATCTTACAACTGCAACTGAGCCCAACATTTTTTGTTGCTTAAGTGAAACATTTGCCCCATTTAATGACCTTCCTTGCCATATTTGTTAAGTGATCACTGCAGTTAAATTAGTCACATGGTTAAGAAGTGAATCTGGTTTCCCCATTGACTTTGCATGTCAGAAGGTTGCAAAAGACCCTGGGACATTTCGACCGTCATAAATATGAACCACTTGCCGAGCATCTGAATTATGATCACATGAAACCGGGGATGCTGCAACGGTCGTAAGTGTGAAAAACGTTCATCAGTACTTTTCTCAGTGCTTTCACTAAACGAATGGTTGTACCTCAAGGACATGTACTATCGCAATAGCTTACATAACTATGAAACTTCCTGGATTGATTTCATAAACCATGATTGTGTTAATTATGGATTAGGTCAACAATTACATCCATTTAAGAATACATCACAAATCCACTTAAAGCTGCTTCCACTGCTTTTAATTGGAAAAACTGAGAGGACATTTTACTTTTTAAAAAGTTCCCCTATGCATCTGGCCTACTGATTATTTGAAAAGTATTATTTTAGCTCAACCCAGGCATTATGATCGGACTCTAAAAATGGGAATCAGGATTTACCTACAGCAGAGAATCATAGAAAAGACTAGACAGCTCGTGACCCTGCTTGAATGGAGGGGTTGGACTAGATGACCTCAAAGGTCCCTCTCAACTCTGTTATTCTGACCCACTGGATTATCATTCAGAGGTATTTCCTTACTAGATTCCTCAAAGCCTCCAACAATGACAGAGCTTCTAAACCAGGGGTCTCCAACCTTGGCGACTTTAAGACTTGTGGACTTCAACTCCCAGAATTCCTCAGCCAGCAAAGCTGACTCACAGACTAACACAATACAGAAGCCTGATGATGGCAGATGAGATTCTGCTGAAACGTTGCTACAACTTTAAAAGCACAACTATAATGATGTGGGAAAATACCTGAACAAAGCTGAATACCATACATATAAATACCCACGAAAACTTTATATAGATAGATAGATAGATAGATAGATAGATAGATAGATAGATAGATAGATAGATAGATAGATAGATAGATAGATAGATAGATAGATATAGATATAGATATAGATATAGATATAGATATAGATAGATAGATAGATAGAGAGATAGAGAGATAGAGATACAGAGATATAGATATAGATATAGATATATACACATACACACACACATATAGATATAGATAGATATAGATATAGATATAGATATAGATATATAGATATAGATATAGATATAGATACACATACAGATACATATATGAATATGAGAGGTGGTTTACTATATCTTTCCATGCATTCAAATGCTTCTATTCTTTTGCACCATAACATCTGGAGCAGATTCTTAATGGTGTTTTTGCACTACAGGCTGGGATAAAGTCAGCCATTATAATTCCCTGCTAATATTTGCTCTTAAAAATGTAGCGCAACTATCCTCCACGCTTCTTTCTTAACAACAGAACAAGCAGCTGTCCTAAGGTAACAAAACACTTGGCAATCTCCAAGGTTAAGCCCAAATATCATTAGTTTGCAAACAAAAAAACCAACAGGCCTGATTTCCTAGGAAATAATGTTTATTGCTTCTTATATCTCTTGGCAAAGTGTCTTCAGCGGTTTTCCAAAGAAATCTCCCATCCTTTTATCAATTAGATTCCAGAAAGGCAAAACAATTCCTTTAGTGTCAAACCCATTTTATACTCCAGTATCTAAATTATGCTGGGAATTTACCTGATTGGCTCACTCATGCTAACTATATTTGCTTTATCAGCGACACATTAAGAGATATTGATGTTGATACTATACACATGCACACACAATTACAGCTTTAAGGGTTTCTTACTAAGTATCCAGCTATAGAGATCTAACATGCAAGAGCTGAAACACGCTCTATTAAAATAACACAAGTTTAGGTCACCAAACCACAACTGAATTAGCTTCCTCACTTACAAGTCATATCACTCAATAAAACAAAGGAGAAGACTGGCTTAAAATGCCAACCCAACTCTACTCGTAAATTCATCAGGGCAGAGGAAGAATTTCCACAGCACATATAAATACTGCTCTCTAGAGTTGGGGTCCCCAAGCCCACCCCCGATGGACTGGCACCAGTCCCTGGCATGCCAAAAACGGGGCCACACAAACAAGCGAAGCCACCCCATCCATGGGATGCAGGCAGCACACAAAACCATACCCCACCTCTGGTCCACAAAAAACCTCTCGCCATGGAACCGGTCTCTGGTGCCCCAAAGGTTGGGGGGTCACCCACTGCTGTAGAGAGCAAAGGAAATGCACCTCATACAAAAATTGTGTTTTTTGTTGGATTCTACAAATGACGCTGCCCCTCAAACACACACACACACACACCCCTCGCAGAGCAAGCTTTTAATATTTTATGGACAATCATTTTCAGCAATAAACACTGCTGCCTGCCCAGGTGAAGGAAGGAAACAGTTCAACAAAAAAATGACACCACAACAGCATCTACAGCCCACAGCCCCAAATTATAAAGGAGGATCAGAACCAAGTCAGCCAATTTGAAGAATTTTCTTGAAGGCCCAGAAAAGCAAACCAGGTCAAACCCACGATGGAAATTCACTCCCTATCGGTGATGCCTCTCCTGTAAGGGACCAAGCCAGGTTCCCCTCCTCTCTCACTGACATCTTAATTACTGTTTTACCTACCAATCATACCTTGGATTTCAAAACTATATTAACTGAAGATTACAGAGACAGCCATTCCATATTATTTTGGTTCCAACTCTTGTATATTCCTATTTAGGAATGCATGACTTCTTATGACCGAAAATGGAAGAGCGAGTTTAGCTATGACACATTCTATGTATTTGAAAAAAAAAAAAGCAGCTACATACGCATAAAACTAAGACTAGATGTTCGTTGTGTTACAATGAGAAGAGCAGTGGGCTGGGGGTGGGAGTAGGAGTGGGGGTCCTTTTTTCAAGAGATGGTGGGGTTTTTTTTTTCAAGCCAACCAACATGTTTTCATTCTTTTCATCCACTGTAAACACAGATTCATTTCCCAACAATTCACTCTGCTTATTAAGATTTTTTTTTTTACAGATTAATGAATATTTTAACGCAGTCGTCTAAATCCTGGGTTGTTGGTTTCACACACACACACCCCGCTGACAATGCCCTTGTTAAGAAAACAGTGGATAACTAGATCAATAACAACAGCAGATAAAATGCCATTTTTATGCTCGTACTGTACTTTAAAAGAACTGCACCTAACAGGATAATCTTTTTTTTTTAATCATCAAAAGCTTGAACATGCCGTTTAGACGCCGAGATCAATGGGGCTCCTACGTAGAGGCAGTCACGATTTTTCTGCACTCATGTTTGTTTACTTGCCTACTTCTCGTTTTACTCCAACACTAAACGGATTAAAGTTTTGTGTTTTTTTTTTTTCTTTTTGGGGCCTGGCCTAAATCCTTACGTGCAGTCAAAGATTATACTTGTAGAGAAAAACACACAGGGGGGGGAAGTCGTTGGGAAGATGAGGTGAAACAACCCTGTTTTAGAAATGCGATCTATGACTCACATTTTGACCTTGTCATCCAAAAAGCAGCCATTGAGGCAGTTTCCCAAAGGTCAAACACTTGCCCGAACTCGCCTTAGAGACCTCCCCAAAAGCCCCAATGTGCACAGCCCCTTTGCCCCCACAAAACCCAAAGAGCTACACTTGCACACTGATTGTTGTTATTGAACCTAAGAGGTGAGGTCTCTTTCCTCCCTAGGGGGGGGGGCAAGGGGGAGGGCATCCCAACCCCACCACGAACAACAATCCATAAGGTGTCACTTTCTCCACCCATTTCACCGATTCACAAACCACCAAAGAAAGTTCTTTTTTCTCTCAACACCCCCCCCCTCTCCTTTTACAGGGAGGTCATGCAGGATTTTTTTTCCCCTCCCTCTCCCACACCTTCTGCTCAAGCATGAAGCCACCAGCTGTCTAAGGGGGGGGGGAGCTTCAGGAATTGCACCAAATAGGGCCCTTGCCCAATTCTCTCTCCCCCTTCCTCTTTTGTCTCACCCCCACCCCACAAAACAATCAAAACATTTCAGTGGGGGGAGAGAAGGAGGAGAGGAGGACAAAGAGCATGCATCCACTGCCTTCCTCCTCTCACCAACCCCCGGGAGCTCGGGAGGATGAATATTCACTGAGTAACATTTTAATTGCAACTTCTACTTCTCTGCGTTATAAACAAACAAGAGTTATATAAAAACACTCTTGCTTTCTCCAGCTTTGGATTCGTTGCACAGAGGGAAGCAAAGTGGGGTGGTGGTGGATACAATCCCTTCTCTCCCCTCAAAAACATCTAGCCCCCCCCCAAAAAAAATAATAATATTTGACCGCAAAAAGAGGCTTTCCACATGGGGCTGGTTAGAGGCGCTCTTTTCGACACAAAAGAGACCCCCATAATACTAATACTACCACTACTACTAATACTACTACTAATACTACTAATAATAATGCAAGTTCTGGCGGCTGGGGAAGGGAGGGGGAGGGGTTCGCGAAAGCCTGTCCCGGCTTGGCTGCCGGCTGTTCGGGTCTCCAAGGGTCGCCCGCCACCGCCGCCGCCGGGTTGCAGCGCTCCAGGTGCCGGCGCGCTCTGCTTGTTTACGCAACGGCTGGCTCTCCGGGCGTCTGCCAAGCCCCCCGGGGAAAGCCGAGCCGGTTGCCTTGCGCGGGAGAGGCCGGCTCGGTCGGCCGGAGGCCCCCCTCGAAGGGGCGGCGGGGCCAGACACCCCTTCCCCCTCCCCACACACCCACCCACCCTCCTTCCCTGCTCCTCTCTCCGCCTGTGGCCAGTCCAGCCAGGCTGGGAAGGAAAGCGTTTCCGCGGGGGAGTGGGGGCTCGTGGGAAAGGAGCCCCCCACCCCCAAAACAAGCCCGGAATGCAAAGCCTGGAAGGAGACAGCGAAGCTTGCCTTCCCCGGCCGAGGGGGCGGGGAGGAGAAAAAAGGGGCCAGGGGGTCCCCGCGCGTTTGGAGACCCTGCCTGGTTTCCCCCCTCACCGCGGCCTCGGCGGGAAAGGCGCCCCTGGCATGGCGTCCCCCTCCCTCTCCCCACCCAAAAAAATCCCCATTCCCCAAACTAAAGCTGGGGTGATTTGTTTCCCCCTCCAACAACCCCCCGTCGCCAACACTCACTTTTTCCATCGGCTGGCCGCAGGCAAAGCGGGGCGGCGCAGAGCAGCAGCAGGAGCCCCCTCACCAAGGCCAGGGAGCCCCCCCCCCCGACGCCAGGCTTCATTCCTCTGTTTGGTGGTTCGGTTGTGGGGAGCAAAACGGCCTCGACGGAATTATAATAATACTAACAACAATAATAATAAAAATAAAAATAAAAAAATATTCCCCGCAATCCCCGAGTTCCGCTGCGCTCTTCGCCCTTTTCCCGGGACAAGGCAAATAAACCAAATATTGGGATGGGGGGTAGTTTTAAACCCCTCCCCTTGCCAAAAAAAGGGGGGAGAGGAAAACAAGCCCACCCGCCCAGGGAAGGGAGGGAGGGAGGGAGGGAAAAGCGTCCGGGCGCCCTCCGGAGAGGCTGCTGGCTTTGGAGAGGGGGAAATTCTCGGCCCACCTTGGTGGGGCGGGTGGGGGAGAGAAGGAAGACCGGAGAACGGGGCAAGGGGAAGGAGGGAGGGGAGGAAGGTCCGGGCCTGGTTTGGGGCTCGCCGCCGCCTCCTCTTCCTCCTCCTCCTTCTCCAGCTACGACGGGAGGCCGGGGGAAGCAGCTCAGCCTCGCCTGCTCGCCTCCAAAAGGAGCCGCCCGCCCGGGAGGCGCCGCAGCGAGCAATCCGCATCTTCGACCTCCATGTTGGCTTGGGTTTCCCGGCCCCGCTTCGGCTCAAAGAGGGAAAGGGGGCCGCCCCGAGGGTGGGGGGAGATTGGGGTGGGGGTCGCCCCGGCTCCTCCTGCGTCCGCCTGGCCCGCCTGACCCGCCGGAGCGGACTCGGCCCTGCCTGCCCGCCTGGCGCAAAAGCAGGAGAAGCAGCCACGCAAGCCGCCTCTGCCGCCGCCGCCGCCGCTGCCGCCTTTGCTTCCTCCGCTGCTTTCCCGCCCCTCGCAAGACCGAAAGAAAGAAAGAGCCGCCCGGGTCTCCGGGGGTTGTTTTTGTTCGGAGGGCGGGAGGGCGGCGGGGGGACGACGCCGGGGAGCCCCGACCGACGGAGGAGAGGCTGCCTGCGAAGGGCGATCGCCGCGCAATTGCGCCGCCGCGGCTCCTGCTGCTGCTGCTGCTGCTGCTGCTCCTTGGCGCTTTCTTCGGCGGGCGAGAAGCAAAATCCGGAGCCGCGATGAATGGAGCCAGGCAGGCAGGGAGGGAGGGAGGGCGGGCGGCGGGCAAGGCTTCCCCGCGCCGCCCCTTCGGCGCTCCCCTCCTCCGCCTCCTCCTCCTCTCTTTTCCCAGGCTCGGCGGCGAGAGGGAGCCTCGACAGCGGCCGCCGCCTCCCCGGCTGCTGCCACTCGGCGGGGCGGAAACGACCCCGGACGGGGGAGAAGGGGAGCAGCCGCGCCAGGGCAGGGCAGGGCAGGGCGTGGCTGGGGCGGCTGCTCTTCTCTCCGCCGCCCTCCTCCTCCTCCTTTCCTTCCTTCCTTCCCTCCTTCCTTCCTTCCTTCCTTTCTTCCTTCCTCCCACCTTCCTTCCTCCTTCCTTCCCTCCCTCCTCCTTTCCTTCCTTCCTTCCTCCTTCCTTCCCTCCTCCTTTCCTTCCCCCTCTCCCTTCCTTCCTTCCTCCTTCCTTCCTTTCCTCCTTCCTCCTCCCTTCCTTCCTTCCTTCCTCCCCCTTCCTTCCTTCCTCCCTTCCTTCCTTCCTTCCTCACTCTTTCCTTCCTTCCTTCCTTCCTCCTTCCTTCTTCCTCCTTTCCTTCCTTCCTTCCTCCTTTCCTTCCTTCCTTCCTTCCCTCCCTCCTTCCTTCCCACTTCCTTTCCTTCCTTCCTTCCCACTTCCTTCCTTCCTTCCTCCACCTTCCTTCCCTCTTCCTTTCCTTCCTTCCCTCCTCCTTTCCTTTCTTCCTTCCTCCTTTCCTTCCTTTCTTCCTTCCCTCCCACCTTCCTTCCTCCTTTCCTTCCTTCCCTCCCACCTTCCTTCCCTCCTTCCTTCCTTCCCTCCTACTTTCCTTCCCTCCTCCTTTCCTTCCTTCCTTCCTTTCTTCCTTCCCCTACCTTCCTCCTACCTTCCTTCCTTTCCTCCCTCCTTTTCCTTCCTTCCTTCACTCCCACCTTCCTTCCTTCCTCCTTCCTTCCCTCCTTTCCTTTCTTCCTTCCCTCTTCCTTTCTTTCCTCCTTCCTTCCCTCCTCCTTTCCTTCCTTCCCTCTTCCTTTCCTTCCTTCCCTCCTCCTTTCCTTCCTTCCTTCCTCCTTTCCTTCCTTTCTTCCTTCGCTCCCACCTTCCTTCCTCCTTTCCTTCCTTCCCTCCCACCTTCCTTTCCTCCTTCCTTCCTTCCTTCCCTCCTCCTTTCCTTCCTTCCCTCCTCCTTTCCTTCCTTCCTTCCCTCCTCCTTCCTTCCTTCCTTTCCTTCCTTTTCTCCTCCTTTCCTTCCTTCCTTCCCTCCCACCTTCCTTCCTTCCTCCTTTCCTTCCTTCCTTCTCCTTTCCTTTCTTCCTTCCCTCCCACCTTCCTTCCTCCTTTCCTTCCTTCCTACCTTCCTTCCTCCCTCCTTTCCTTCCTTCCTTCCCTCCCAACTTCCTTCCTTCCTCCTTTCCTTCCTTCCCTCCCACCTTCCTTCCTTCCCTCCCTCCTCCTTTCCTTCCTTTCTTCCTCTCCCACCTTCCTTCCTTCCTCCTTTCCTTCCTTCCTTCCTTCCCTCCCACCTTCCTTCGTTCCTCCTTTCCTTCCTTCCCTCCTACTTTCCTTCCCTCCTCCTTTCCTTCCTTCCTTCCTTTCTTCCTTCCCCTACCTTCCTACCTACCTTCCTTCCTTTCCTCCCCTCCTCTTTTCCTTCCTTCCTTCACTCCCACCTTCCTTCCTTCCTCCTTCCTTCCCTCCTCCTTTCCTTTCTTCCTTCCCTCTTCCTTTCTTTCCTCCTTCCTTCCCTCCTCCTTTCCTTCCTTCCTCTTCCTTTCCTTCCTTCCTCCTCCTTTCCTTCCTTCCTTCCTCCTTTCCTTCCTTTCTTCCTTCGCTCCCACCTTCCTTCCTCCTTTCCTTCCTTCCCTCCCACCTTCCTTCCCTCCTTCCTTCCTTCCTTCCCTCCTCCTTTCCTTCCTTCCCTCCTCCTTTCCTTCCTTCCTTCCCTCCTCCTTCCTTCCTTCCTTTCCTTCCTTTTCTCCTCCTTTCCTTCCTTCCTTCCTCCCACCTTCCTTCCTTCCTCCTTTCCTTCCTTCCTTCCTTTCCTTTCTTCCTTCCCTCCCACCTTCCTTCCTCCTTTCCTTCCTTCCTACCTTCCTTCCTCCCTCCTTTCCTTCCTTCCTTCCTCCCAACTTCCTTCCTTCCTCCTTTCCTTCCTTCCCTCCCACCTTCCTTCCTTCCCTCCCTCCTCCTTTCCTTCCTTTCTTCTCTCCCACCTTCCTTCCTTCCTCCTTTCCTTCCTTCTTTCCTTCCTCCCACCTTCCTTCGTTCCTCCTTTCCTTCCTTCCCTCCTCCTTTCCTTTCCTCCTCCTTTCCTTCCTTCCCTCCCACCTTCCTTCCTCCTTTCCTTCCTTCCTTCCTTCACTCCCACCTTCCTTCCCTCCTCCTTTCCTTCCTTCCCTCCTTCCTTCCTTCCCGGCCGGCCTCTCTTGCTGCTCAAAGCGAGGAGGAGGAGGAGGCGGATTCCCGCTAGCGCTCAGCCCCGGGACTCTCCGGCCAGGGTACAAGCAAGGCCCGCTTCGGGCTCCCGCTGCAGATGCAGATGCAGGCGGAGCGGCTGCGGGAACAAAGCGCCGCGCAACCCTGCACAGCGCCCGGCGGCTTCCCCGCGCTTGGAGAAGATGGGCTGGGCAAGGGAGGAAGGGAAGGAGGGAAGGCAGCAGAAGCGGCGGCGGCGGCGGCGGCTTCCTCGGCGCCTCCTCCTCCTCTTCCTCCCCCGGCTTACAGGCTGGCCTGGGCGCAGAGCCGCCGCCGCTGCTACCGCCTCCTCCTCCTCCTCCGGCTTCTGCTGCGGAAAGGAGCAGCGCTGCGCGGCCGGTGCCTGGCCGCCTTTCTTTCTCTCTCCCTGCAGCGGCCGGGCGAGTCGGGCTGGCGGGCTCGCGTTCGTTGGGGGGGGCGGGGGGCGTCTTTGGCCGCCTCTGCCTTGGCCGAAGCAGTTGGGGGAGGCGGGGGTTGGGGAGAGGAGGAAGGCGCGCGAGCTTTGCAACAGGATCGGGGTGCAGCTCCACCGGGCTCGCCTGGGCTTGGGGGTTCGGGGGGCTGGGTTGGGGAGGCTTCCCGGCTTCCTGCTGGAGCGGCCCGAGGGAGGGCAACGGGGCTTTTGGAGCTGTCAGTGGGATGGGGAGGGTCGCTGGTCAATGTAAGTCAAAGAAAAGAAAACGCATTCCATAAAGAAATAAACGGGGGAGGGGGCGCTCGCTAGGCAGGAGGCGCAGGGCGGAGGCAGCAGCAGCAAAAAATAGCCAAATAAAAATAGAGGAGGGGGAAGCGAAGGGAGGGGAGAGGCGCCCCCCCACGGGTCTGCGGGCTTCTCTTCCCCTCCTCCCCCTCCCTCCCTCCCTCCCTCCCGAGCCCTGGCGGCTGGGAACGGAGCCTCCGGGGCGCGGGGAGCCGAGCGCGCCTCCACGGCGGTTCCTTTTGGCAAAGGGCGCGAGTCCGGGCACGCCGGCTGGGCAGAGCCGGGCCTCGCAACCCGCTCCGCCGGAATGCGGAGGCTCCCGAGACCGGTTTGGCACGTTGGGTGGACCGGCTCGTGCTGGGGGGGCGGTAGAGCCCGGGATGTCGAGCCAGCCCGACCGACGCCTTGCAAAGCCCAGCCAGGTTCCCCGTGTCGTGTGAACTCAAGTGCCACCTTGATTTGGCGGGGAGTTTCGAGCCGGGTAACTGCTGTTTTTCCTACCTGGCCTGATGGCCTTGAACCCTGAATCTACTCGATGAGGGGTTCCCTGAAGGTGAGAACCAACCAAGGTTAAAACTCAAGCCGGTGGACACGTGTGAATGCAACCCCGTCCAAAGCAATGCATGGACCCGGCTTGCATCTGAATAAGCTATTCATGCCTTATCCAAATCTCAAGCCACAAGGAAGCTATGTTTTGTTTTCAGGTATCAAGTTTTATTTCCCCCACTGCCTCCATCCCACCTAAAATCAAGAGATTTAAATCTAGAAGCCAGTAAATCTTGCCTGGAGCTTTGAGGGAAGAAAACAGGTACAGGTGAAAGGCTAACAAGTTCCTGGTTATCAGCAATATTCAGAGCAAGGTGTCTTGATAAACGTAGGTTTTTCCCAACCTGACATAACAGTTACAGCAGGATTTTGTGGCTGAACAGCACAATCCTTTATTAGCCCTCCAAACAAGTCACCTAAATTGGTTGCTGGATGAAAAAATTAATCCCTGTGAAATGACCTATGAATTTTGTTGCATCCAAAAGAAACACCTCAGAGAATGAGGAATGCTTTCCTGATGTAATGGCTGACACCAACCAGAAATGTTTTGTTTTTTTTAATCCCTATATAGAATTAATGCTGAGCAAATAAGCTTTAATCAATTTTACCTAATATGATTATTCAACTGATTTCTTATAAAGATGTGCAGCTGGAGGAATCAGTTAACATCTGCATATTAAAGGAAATTGAGCAGACTAATGCAATCCAAAAAAAACAGTTTCTGGTTGTACGTTCCCTCTGTGCAGCCTTGAAAGGAGCACATCAATTAAAATCAATTGCTAATTGGATTGAGAGACAAATGGGGAATAAAGCAAGCTAGGCCTGGTTTATGCAACTTTCTAGACGGGTGTGTTTGGCTTTGGGTTGGCTTGAAATCCACCTGAGTATATTTTATTCAGTTAACCATGGTTAAATAAAACACAGTTTACCTATCCATAACATTTTGTGGCCTGAAAGTCCTTTGTTCATTTCTTGGATGCATGTGAAAATTCAGGTTGAAATATTCTACTGGCGTGTTCTGGAAAGCAAAATGGGAGAAAGGTATAACACAAAGTGCAAGACAAATGTACAATGTCCATGAGAAATCAAAAACAACACACTTGATACCTTCCAAGCTGTTAAAAAAAAAGCACATACTAAAAAACACTGCTGTAATGTTCATATCCTTGGATAACCTTTCAACCTTAACTTCGGATACTGTAAATCATACGCTTGAAAAACATTTTGAGATTAATCATCAAGGTGACATCAACTTTTCCCTTGCATAGTGTGTGCCTTGTTTTGTGTGTTGTTTAGGTGTGCTCAAATTGCAGTGTATCTCAGAGAAATGGATCACTCGCGATGCCAGCCAAACAATATTTGTAGTCACAAAAGGATAGCGAATGTCTATACAGAGTCTCAATTATCCAGATCATGTTTGTGCCAAAGGTGCTTTTCAAAAGAAACTTGACTTTTTTGGACTTTATCTTTTTTGACTTGAAAACGTTTGGCTTCTGCATCCCATTGGGTGAGAAGTAAAACGCTTTCAGGGAGGGTGAAACAAGAAAATCTGGTTGCCTTTGGCCCAAGGGTAGCAAACTTTTTAAAATTCGCCATCAGTGAAAACATATGGACTTCAACTCCCAGAATTCCCCAATCAGCCAGGAGTTGAAGTCCATGCATCTTTCAAATATATCCGGAGTTGTAAAGGGTCTCCTAAGCTTGGGGTGGACTAGAAGACCTCCAAGGTCCCTTCCAACTCTGTTATTCTAAGTTGTTGAGGTTGAGAGCTATTGAGGTAATGAAGAAAGTTGGACATCAATTCATGTGTCAAGAACACTTAAGTTCAGATCACAATAATCACTGAGGCAAATTGAGATCTGCAAATGTTAAGTCACAATATACCCATCCACTTTGGCCTCTAATTCTGCAACTTTAATGGAGAGCTGCACTTCCCAACACTGATAGTCTAACCCAGGGTTTCTCAGTTTCAACAAATTTCAAGATGTGTGGACTTCAAGTCCTTGTTGGCTGGGGTATTCTGGGAATTGAAGTCCACATGGCTTAACATTGTGAGGTTGATAAACATTGGCCTGACACAAGGAGTACCCAAACTTGGCAAGTTTAAGACTTGTGGACTTCAACTCCCAGAATTCTAGGAGTTGAAGTCCACAAGTCTTAAACTTGCCAAGTTTGGAGACCCTTGGCCTAACAGATTGAAGATGGTTATGTTTATTATTTCAAATTGTGAGTCATTTTCTGTCTTGCAGCAGAACAGGTAAATTTATGGCTCTATTGTCCAACATTTCTGGCGCCGGTTGGCATTTTACAGGGAATTCTGGGAATTGGAAGTCCACACATTTTAAATATTGCCAAGATGGAGAAACACTGACTTAACAGACTTAAGTTGGGCTGACAAAATCAGAAATGAGGACGTGATCAGCCGCCTGGGAAAGCTAAGGGAAATCATCAAAACCATTAAAAAGCAAAAGTTAGAATATTTCGACATGGGATGCAACAGCCAGAAAATATAGCATCCTTCACTTCATCCTCCAGAGAAAGATTGAAGGCAAACAAGAAGAAGAGTGGCTTCAAAAGCTCAGGGACTGGTTTGGACAAAACTCAACAGCACTTTTTCATGCGTTTGTTGATAAAAATAGGATCGCCAACATGATCATCAACATCCAATGATGGATATGGCAGCAGGAAGAGGAAGAAGAAGAAGAGAAGAAGAAAGAAAGGAGGCAGAGTGGAGGAGGAGGAGGAGGAGGAGGGAGGAGGGAAGAAGAAGAAGAAGAAGAAGAAGAAGGAAGAAGAAGAAGAAGAAGAGAAGAAGAAGAAGAAGAAGAAGAAGAAGAAGAAGAAGAAGAAGGAGGAGAGGGAGAGGAGGGGAGGGAGGAGGAGGAGGAGGAGGAGGAAGAGGAAGAAAAAAGGAGGAGGAGGAGGAGGAGGAGGAGGAGGAGGAGAGGAGAGAAGAGAAGAAGAGAAGGAGAAGAAGAAGAAGAAGAAGAAGAAGAAGAAGAAGAAGAAGAAGAAGAAGAAGAAGAAGAAGAAGAAGAAGAAGAAGAAGAAGAAGAAGAAGAAGAAGAAGAAGAAGAAGAAGAAGAAGAAGAAGAAGAAGAAATAGTAGTAGTAGTTAATCTCTCCATATGAACAAATCATTTTCGGCAACCATATACAATTGGGGAATTCTGGGAATGGAAATCTACCAACCTTAAAAGTTACTGTTGAGAAAAATTGGCCTAACAGATTGAGGAGGTTACACTTATTATTTCAGATTGTGAGTCACTTTCTGTCTTGCAACAAAGCAGGTAAATTTATGGCTTTATTGTCCAACATTTCTGGCGCCAGCTGGCATTTTACAAGGAATCCTTGGAGTTGGAAGTCCACACATTTTAAACGTTGCCAAGGTTGAGAAACACTGTCCGACGAGTAGCATGGGAAAACACAGGTAGTCCTTTGATTTATGACCACTGTTGGCATCAGGGTTTTCATTGTTAAGCAAGGGGATTGTCAAGTCAGGCGCACCCCATTTTTACATTTTTTCTTGAACCACAGTTGTTAAATGGATCACTGTGGTTGTTAAGTGAATCATGTGGCTGTGGAGTAAATCTGGTTTCCACACTGACTTGGCTCGTCTGGAAAGGTTGCTGATGGCGATCTTGTGACTCCAGGATGGTGCAACCATTGTAAAATATATGCCAATTCCCAGTCACCTCATTTTGATCACATCACAATGGGGACACTCCAACTGTCATAAGTACAAGGACTTGTCACTTTTTTCAGTGTGATTGTAACTGAACAGTCACAAAACAAGCTCTGTATGTTGAGGACTACCTGTATGCTTCTTCCCAAATGTTTGAGCCACAGTTCTTCCTCCTTCCAACCAACCAATGATTAGGGGATGAGAGGCTAAAACATATGAAGAATGGTTGCACGAACTGGGTATGTCTAGTCCAGGGGTCTTCAAACTTGACAGCTTCAAGACTTGTGGACTTCAACTCCCAGAATTCTTCCTCCAGTCATGTTAGATCAGGAATGCTGGGAGTTGAAGTCCACAAGTCTTCAAGCTGTCAAGTTTGAAGACCCTTGGTCTAGTCTAATGAAGAGAAGGACTAGGGGTGACATGATAGCAGTGTTCCAATATTTAAAGGGTTGCCACAAAGAAGAAGGAGTCAAGCTATTCTCCAAAGCACCTGAGGTTAGAACAAGAAGCAATGGGTGGAAACTGATCAAAGAGAGAAGGAACTTAGAACTAAGGGTTAGGGTTAGGGTTGACTGTTAGTAGAGCCTCCAGAAGTTGTGAATGCTCCAACACTGGAAGTTTTTTAAAAAGATGTTGGATAACCATTTGTCTGAAGTGGTGTAGGGTTTCCTGCCTAGGCAGGGCGTTGGACTAGGTCCATGCCAACTCTGTTATTCTATATTTCTAACCAGCCGTGGGGCTGGGAACCATGGAAATCTTTCAACAAAAGGAGGAGGGATCTAAGACTAGAAGGTGGAAGCTCATTTAAAGAGATCCAGCCTAGAAGTAAAGAAATTTCTTGACAGAACAATACATCAATGGAATGAACTTGCCTCCCAGAGCTTTGGGTGCACCATCTCTGGAGGTCTTCAAGAAAAGGTTGGACAACCATGTGTCTGGGATGGTATATAAGGTCTTCTGCAAGGGGTTGGACTAGAAGACCTCCAAAGTCCCTTCCAGCCTGTGATTCTACGATTCCTTAGGCAGCCTTTGGGTATGGGGTAGGTGTGCTTCATATCTCTTCTGCAAGATTGTTTTTGACATCTTTCCAAAAGTGAGTTTAAATGGTCATTGGTCATTTGGCCTTACCTCAAACAGGGTGTTGAGAAGTGTGTGTGTGTATGTGTGTGTGTGTGTGTGTGTGTGTATGTATAGACACCATAATGCATATCAAATGATCTTAGGACGAACAATAAGCAAAACCTGTTCTGAAACTCTTTTCTCTAAGAACCCTCAAAAGATCTCATTCATAGACTTCATTCTAATTGCAATTAGAATTCTAATTCTTTATTTGTATGAAATAAAATTTCAAGCATGTGTGGCAGCAGTTTCGCTTTTCTTTTGACAAGTTTTCTGCAAATAAAGACAGGGAGTCCTCATTTAGTGACTGCCTTGTTTAAGAGACCATTTGCAGTTGCAACAGTGTAGAAAAGTAACTTTGCAACCAGTCCTCGCATTTACGACCTTCTCAGGTCTGTAAAGCAAAAGAATACTGAATTAAAGACCATACAGTCTGGCTGCAGCTTCCCTTAGCGACGGCTTTGCTGAAGGACCAAGTTGCCATCCCCGTTTGTGGGTGCGAGAATTTCTGACGCTAAGCAACTGAAGGGAATTGTGCCTGATTTTACAGCTGTTGTGACTATTTTTTTCCAGTTAAGCAAATTGCTCCATTTGTTAAGTGAACCACGCAGTCCTTAAGCACAGCAGCTGATACGATATAACTGTGGTTTGTTTAACTATGGTTTGTTAAGCCACAATAGGTGGGTTCACACGCGTTTTCACACCATATGCTAACGACATCACTTTAAGGCTTAGCTTGCATTGAGCCCAACCTAGTGCCATCTGTGTAACTTAATGTAGACTTAATTGATTGATCTAATGAAGATCAATCTTCACCAACTGATACTGCCTGGCTGATCAGTGGTTTAGATGTGAGTCTTTTTTGCTCATTCTTCTGCCTGGATCAACTATTATAGAAGAGTTAAGAGGCAGCAGCTGTTAGTAAAACATGAGTTTAGCTCAGGAATTACATTCATACTTTTATATCTTTATAAAATATTGCTTTTCTGGTTAACTATTTTGTAATCGATACAGCATATAGATAACAGGCTAACCATTTGTAAACGGGTTTAGTAGTTATATTCATCAGCATTCAGCCAGGGAGGATGCTATGGGTATATGTGTTAGTCTTTGGTTTTTTTTCTTTCATGACACTTTTTCTTTTTAAGATCTGCTTTGTTGTGTGTTTTTTAATTCTTTTGTCTTTTCTTTAAATGATTTTGGCGTTTGTATTTAACTTTCCTAGAATAAACTAAATACCAAACGGAAAAAAAGAAAAAGAAAACATGCAGTAATTATTAGTAAAACGGGAGCTTAGCCCAGGTAAGCAGGAAGGTACAAGAAGGTAACTCAACGTTACCTTAGTTTTATTTGGTAATAAAAGGCAGGGAAATGGGAAAGCTGTCAAGCTTTTAAGGATCCAAGAATCAGGGGAACTTGGAGGTCCAGTGGTCGCCAACTGGTAGGCTGGGGACCACTGGTGGTCCGCGAGAAAATTTTTGGTGGTCCACAGATAAATGTCCCCCCCAAAGCAATTAATCCAGGCTGCACGGGAACACAAGGCTGTGCTGCTTTTTGCATATTGAACACCCACAAATTTGCACATTTACACATGCCACCCTCTATGGTAGAGATTTCCACCCCCACCATGGGCCAATCCCAAATTCCAGAGCTGCAGTAGTCCCAAGACTGGCCTTTTGGTCATCCCAGAGTAGCTCCTCCAGTCCATAGCAGGCCGGTGCACCCGGGTGGAGGAGCAGCTGCTCCAGGGTGACTACTACAGCTCTGAAATATGGGGCTGACTTTCTCACCAACGTCAACAAGCCACCGTCAGTCAAAATTCATATTGGTGGTCCGCGGGATTTAAAATTAGGAGTTTGGTGGTCCCTGAGGTGCAAAAAGTTGGCGACCCCTGTTCTAGTCCTGCTCAAAGCTGGATTCTTTTTATCGTCCTGGAAAAATGGTCCCAGTAATGTAGCCTACCCCAGATGTGTCTTTTTCCTGGGCAGACACAGTATCTCAAAGGACTGACGACTATAGGGAAAAAAAACAAATATCTTTAAGAAGGAGATATCACATTTGATCTGCAACCCCAGGTTACCACTTTTAGGTAGTCCTCGACTTACGATGGCCGTGGGACCAGAATTTCCATTGATAAGCAAGAGGTTTGTTGAGTGAGTTGTGCCTTATTTTACAATCTTTTTTGGGTTTTTTTTGCTACTGTTGCTTAGTTGCCGCAAACTACAGTTGTGAGACGACTTCTGTGGTCATTAAGTGAATCTGGTTTCCCCTATCGACTTTACTTCTCAGAGGTTGGCTAGGAGGATCACGTGATCCCAGGACTCTACAATTATCATAAATATTTGCTGGTTCCCAAGTACCCAAATTTTAATTGCATGACTATGGCACTGGTGGGATTCAAAAAATTTTTTACTACCAGTTCTGTGGGCATGGCTTGGTGGGCGTGGCAGGGGAAGGATACTGCAAAATCCCCCTTCCCTCCCTACCCCACTAACCTGCTTTCCAGCTCTGTTCTCCTGCAAAGGGCAACCAAAGAAGACCCAGACGATCAGCTGGGACTCGATGGGAGGCAGAGAAGAGATGGGGTTGGCAGGCCAGTCAGAGGTGGGATGGCCAGTTCTCCAAACTACTCAAAATTTCCACTACCGGTTCTCCAGAACTGGTCAGAACCTGCTGAATACCATCTCTGGACTATGGCGATTCTCCAATGATCATAAGCATCCCCGGTAAGTCATTTTTTTCAGTGCCATTGTAACCTTGAATGGTTGAAGACAACCACCTTCAAGACAAGACAACCATTCAGCTTGTTGCACTGTATGGCCCTGAATGCTGGGCAGCAACAACAGGGACTGAAAGCTCTCTCCAGGCCATGGAAATGCGAAGGCTCCATTGGATATCGGGCATCTCCCTTCTTGACCACGTCACAAATGACCCCATTCGACAACATTTTGGAGTGGCACCAATTATAGAGAAGATGAGAGAAGGCTGGCTCCGCTGGTATATGGACATGTCCAGAGAAAAGCACTTTCTCCCGTGGCCAAGACTGCCTACCAACTAGACGTCAATGGCTGGTGACCTCATGGGCATCCACAACAGAGATGGCAAGACACCATCAACAAAGATATGCAAGCCGTCGGCCTGTGTCCTGGAGATGCAGTTGACCATTGTGGTGCTCAGTGATCCCAAAAGTGGACCCTGCACCTGCAGTAATATGCAGAAGAAGAAGAAGGAAGAGGAGGAGGAGCAGAAGCAGCAGAAGAAGTAGAAGTGGAAGTGGAAGCAGAGGAGGAGGAGGAGGAGGAGGAGGAGGAGGAGGAGGAGGAGAAGGAGAAGAAGGAGAAGGAGAAGGAGAAGGAGAAGGAGAAGAAGAAGAAGAAGAAGAAGAAGAAGAAGAAGAAGAAGAAGAAGAAGAAGAAGAAGAAGAGGAGGAGGAGGAGGAGGGAGGAGGGGAGGAGGAGGAAGAGGAAGTAGAAGAAGGAAGGAGGAGGAGGAGGAGGAGGAGGAGGAGGAGGAGGAGGAGGAGGAGGAGGAGGAGGAGAAGAAGAAGAGAAGAAGAAGAAGAAGAAGAAGAAGAAGAAGAAGAAGAAGAAGAAGAAGAAGAAGAAGAAGAAGAAGAAGAAGAAGAAGAAGAAGAAGAAGAAGAAGAAGAAGAAGAAGAAGAAGAAGAAGAAGAAGAAGAAGAAGAAGAAGTAGTCATCAAATGGTTGCTAGTGGAATGGCTGTATGTTGAGTACTTCTTGCAGATGTTACCTAATGAGGTTCCAGGCTGTAAGCCACACCCTCATTCAGAGTTGCACAGTTTTATCATCCCTCCAATGTTTGTGTTCAACACAAGCACAACAGTTAGTGATCAACCTGCTGAACAAAGAAAACGTTAAGACCACAAGAAACTATAGAGCAGCCAGTCCCAAGAAGCGATCAAGTTTCAAACATTACACACTACCCTGTTTAATGTGTTTTGTTTGGTTCTAATTCAGTGTGTCTCCCAGAGAATTGTGTTTGGTGAACCGTGAAGGTTTAATTCTAATAAGATAATGCCTTAGTGTGACATGTGAATTTGGTGGAATTTTCATCTTCTGGGTTTTACTTTTTTTGCCACTTTTTTGTTTTGTTTTTCTTAAAACAGATGTACACCGAACTGTCCCAAATGTGCTTTTTCAAGAAGCAACAGGGCTTACTGGTTTTTCTTATTGGTTTTTCAAGAGGCAACAGGGCTTACTGGTTTTTCTCATCCAAGAAGCTTCTTCAGCTCTTTTTCAAAAGGCAACTGGACTCCCTTGTTTTTCTTCGAGGACATTTTGCTTCTCATCCAAGAAGTTTCTTCAGTTTTGGGAACTTTGGGATAACCATGATCTGGATGACTGAGGCTCGCCACAGGCATATATACTGAACTATGAAATCAAATGGGTTATTTGATTGTGGGTTCAACTATTTATAAAAGTCTTATCTATAATTATTCTACTCCATCCACACATCTATGGAAATATACCAATAAAGGAGAATATTTGTAGCTCAGGGTTGAAATGAGGGGTTCCTGGTGCTCTCTGAGCTTCGTGGTTTTCTTGCAGATGTTTAATTACACAAACTAGGTAACATCATCAGTGTTATGGAAATATATTCTCCTATTTTCCATTTGTGCCTGAACATGTTTACTTTAAAGTGTGCAAAAAGTTTTGTTCCCCGCTAAAGAACCAAACACTGACATTAAGATTCTATATACCATTTTGCAGTTTAGATCCTATGAGTCTTATTTTAATCCATCTTTTTGGTTCTGACCAGTTAACACTAAGAAAAAAGACCACCAAATTTTATTCAGACCCTGAATGCAATATAAATGAAGGAGGAGGAGAGAAAAGAAGGAAAACACTGTATACAAAACTAAGAATGAGCTTTGCAAAAGTGATTGGATACTTCATAATTAAAACAATATGAAAATATTGTTCCCATTATGTTGTTCGTCACTCCTTCACATCCTTTCTTGTGAACTCCATTGTCACCGCATAGATTTAACATTCATATTTATTTAAATCAGAATTTTCGGTTTCATGCAGCCAAATTCATCACTTGCTGCTTTTCAGTAATTTCTGAAAACGTTTTTTCCCCCTTCATCTCGCTTCTCAAATGCTTTACATAATCTGGTGAACAACACATGAGGTTTCTCCTCTGATGCATAACATTCTTTGCATGCTTTTGGATATAAATCAGATGGAGTAGAATTATTAAAGCAAGGAAGGAAGTGAGTGAGGGAAAACAGAGGAAGAAAGAATGTTAAGCAAGGAAAGAAGATGGAGATGAAGGAAGGAAAAGGGGAGAACTATTAGAAATTCACTGACCATTTTTAATAGTGAACTGGACATTTTAAAGTCAGAAATTAAAATTGTGCTGCAATTACAGCTTTTTAATTTGTTTTTTAACTGGTTCATTATTTCGGCAGCAATTTGTTTATATGTCTGACATTTGGTTAAGAGCTCTTCGCTTTTTTCCCCCCTGAGATTTTCCTGCAACACAAGAATTATCAAAATTTTCAATTCCTAAGATTTCATTAATCAGGCTGAAGTCGCTGTTATCTTGGAAATCAAGTATTCCCTTAACTAATTATTGAAGAAGACAGTCCAGCAAGAGCTTTGGATAAATTAAAACCTGGCATTATTGGGTGAGTTGTTTTGCATCACAACCTTCACAAGATTTGTAAAGGTTTTTTCTTCCTTCATTAGCAGTGAATCTAGGGCAGAAACCAAGGAAAATTACTTTTGTTATGTCAGACATATACTCAAATTTCATGCAAAGTTTACTGAGATGCATCCATGAGTTTAGCAGCTTCAGATACGCAGGACTCAGAATTAATATGAAACTGAGCTCTTTCCCTATGGTCTGATTTTAGTTAGTTGTAGATTGATATCTGAAGATTTTTCCTTTTAAAAGTATGGTCTCTTACCCAATTAAAAACAAACACCAAACACCACCAAACATTTCTGTTAATATACATACACATCCAATTAATGTGCTTCTCTCTTTCTTAGCCATAGACAAGAAAAATCATTTGCAATCATATAAGAACAATACAATTTTATTGTTTTTTAAAGCAATCAGCTATTAGCATTTTTTTCTTAGAGAACTTGGATATTTCAACAAATCTATTGTTTTCTGCAGTCAGGAAATTATTATATAGTTATGTATTCAGGACAGGAATCATCAATTTTTTAATTCAGAAATTGAGGATGGAGTAGTTGTTTTCATGTACAACCACAACGGGGTCTTCATGCTTGACCTTCTTACCATTTTGTTTCCTTTAGGGGGGGTTGCATCTTTCATCCTAGATGTGGAAAAAAATAATTGTAAATAACTCTCTCCAGAGGAAATATGTAACAGACTTAGCAGGTACTTCTTCCAAAATAACTTGAGGAGAAATTATCCATCTTGACTCAAAGCATACAACATTTTAAGCTCTCCACGATTGTAGCTGCCGTTCCTTTAAGATTTAATTGTTATTAAAACTTTTAAACAAGAAAATAAAAACTAATGCAAACCGATATACTGTAAGGAAGAAGAAAAAGAAAAAAGAAATAAAATCTTAGAACAAGTAAAAAATGCAAGAAAAAGGGGGAAAAGTTGAAGAAACTTTTATGTTCGTTATTTGTCAAATGTTAGTACCATCCATTTCACACTCCTAGTGACTCTGAGTGGTATACAATTAAAACCACCAAAACCAAATACAAACGCAGTAGATCAGTAAAAGGACCCAGGCACAAACAAAATTAGAATAAATTAAAAAGCAGGAGGAGGAAATAGAAAAAGGAAAAAGATATAAGGAGGTGGTTTTCAATATTTTTCACAATATACATATATTCTCTCTCTAAAGTTACACCTTATTACTATTCTTTCTGTAATCTATGTTATCTAATCATGAAAACCATAAATCACAAGTTATTTGTTTCCATTTTTATGCAAAAAAAACCATGAAAGGCTTCTAGTCCCCAATAAATGTGGATATTGTCTTTTTCTTTCATCCAAGAAGTCAATTTATCCATTTCAGCAAAAGCTATTCACTTTACGGTCCATTCCTCAATAGTGGGAAGTGTTGAATCTTTCCATCTCTGTGCAAATAATAATCTCACTGCAATAATCATATATCGAAATAATCTTCCATGCGTTTTTTTTTTCTGTTAATCCATTCACGGTAAAAGTAACAGAAAACTGTTTATTCATTCATCCTAAGAGGAAAAAGATCTTGCAAAGTTTACATAGCCAAAACTGAAGAAAGTTTTGTCACTCAGGATGGCCATGAATTAATCTGAGAAAAACGACTGGAAATCCCCAGCATCTTTCTACACACATATATACCATATATAGAAAGCTCCAGTACTAAGAACTGCTAGAAGTTGGGCAGAAATTCAACCGGTGAAGTTCTTTGACTCTCTCATTGAATTGGGGGAGTGTAATTTTTAGATATCTTCCTGTCAATCAGGTATGTATAGCAAGGTAGATTTAAAAGAAAAAGAGGTTAGCTTTTGCATCCAGGTCAACTCATCTGTTTCAAGTGTGTGTTTCCAGCTGGCAGAACTACTCCCCTAAGCCAGGAATAGGCTACCTGTGGCATTCCAGATCTGCTGAAATAAAAGTTCAAAAATGCTGAGATTTAATAATCAAACAATTCCCTGATCTGGGCTTGCTTGGTTTGGGGTTAGACTAAACCCTACCCACTTCTGACATGCAATAAACTGTAGTTCAGCAATCCATAAACTTAATCTGATTTGAATCTGGGGACTGTTACTCCAAATTTGAACTGACCTCTTGAGTTTGATGATTGGAGGCTAAAATTTTTGATGAACAGTTGCAGGAAATTGGCATGTTTAGTCTAAGAAAGAGAAAGACTAGGTTGATAGGACAGCGGTACTCCAATATTTGAGGGGCTATCACAGAGAAGGAGGGGATCAACGTATTGTCCAAAGCCCCTGAAGACAGGACAAGAAGCAACAGATGGAAACTAATCAAGGAGAGAAGCAATCTAGAACTAAGGAGAAATTTCCTGACAGTGAGAACAATTAATCAGTGGAACCAGTTGCCTCCAGAAGTTGTAGATGCTCCATCACTCCATCTATGGAGAATCCCAGTCCTCTAGGTCCTAGTTGTCCCAAAGGTGCTTTTTTCAAGAGGCAACTGGACTTTCTGTTTTTTCTTTGAAGATGTTTTGCTTCTCACCCAAGAAGCTTCTCCGGCTGTCTGCAAGGAGTATCAACCCTTCCAGTCCACACCATCCAGTCAGAGCTGAAGAAGCTTCTTGGATGAGAAGCAAAACATCTTCAAAGACAAACCAGAAAGTCCAGTTGCCTCTTGAAAAAAGCACTTTTGTTAATCGCTGAAGGTTTTTAAGAAGAGACTGGATAGCCACTTATCTGAAATGGTACAAGGGGTTGGACTAGAACAGGGGGTCTTCAAACTTGGCAACTTTAAGCCTGGCGGACTTGAACTCCCAGAATTCTGGGAGTTGAAGTCCGCCAGGCTTAAAGTGGCCAAGGTTGGAGACCCTTGGACTAGAAGACCTCCAAGTGTCCCTTCCAACCCCGTGATTCCATGTTGGGTCTTTGTTGGTGAATTGCTAAAGACCCTTCTAAGCAAATAACCTAACAGCAGATCACACTCAGGGATCACATCCACGGCAGGCAGGTGCCAGATCCCTCTCGATTACATTAAATTGCACAACCTCCGAGCAAGAAACGGGAGCCCTTCGCCCCACCTTGGCAAGCCAAATCAGCCTGCCCTACGCTTCCCAGCCACAAGCCAGGTCCAAGGAGCATCCCGATCCTGCCCCGAAACTCCACTCCGGGTTTTGCGTCCTCGCATACTTTGCTGATGACATAGGAGCTTGCCTTTCTTCTTGTCGTGCGGAAAACCCGGGACGGATTTTCAGGCTTCCCTTTTCCAGAACCCGGTTTTGGATTAACGCTCCCCACCCCCCACCCCCGCAACACACACACACTCACACTCACACTCTCCACGCATACGCAACCCCCAACTCCACCCTCTCTTCCCTCCCCCCTCCCCTCCCCATTCATGCAACGCCGAAGAAGAAAACAAGCTACACAAAAGCCTGCAGGGCTGCGCTATAAATAGGCTTGCGTTGATTTATTTATTTATTTATTTTTACACGCGTTTGGCCGGGGCCAGTCACCAAACCCAGCGTCCCGCCGGGCTTCGGGATCGCTGTTTTGAAAGGGAGCCAGCATTTCGATGGATGCTGGTTTAATCTGAACGCTGCCGGGATCCCGAGGATTGCAGAGCGATGCAAAGCCACGGCTTTGCAAACGGGAGAGGCGTCCAAGGCGTGCAAGAGAAGAAAAACAGACCTGCTAATGTTAAAAAAAAGCAAGATGGAAGAGGGGAAAAAAAAAAAGAGGAAGGGGCATTTTATTCTATTGTTTCCAGGGCAGAGGGAGGCTCCCGAATGCAAAATAAAAATAAAATAAAATAAAATTTTGAAAAAAACAAAAACAAATCCCAAATACAAATTCAAGCAGCAGCCTGCAAACTCAAAATGCAAAAAATCAAGCAGCAGCATGCAAACCCATCGGCCCGAAATAAACAAACAAACAAAGCAATTTAAAAAAAAAAATCTTCCCTCCTGCAATTTCCCATTATAAAAAAACTCACGATGGATTTTTCCAAGCATCCAAAGCGGAAGGTTGAGTCTTATCACTCTCGGCCATAATCCCGTCGTTTTAAAATTCTGCTATTTATTTATTTTTTTTAATTATTATTTTTAAGGGAAGGGCTCGTTAGCACAGAGCGAGAGCAGACATTTTTTTACTGCGAAACGTGAGAAATTGGACGGGTTTCGGGCGGGATCCTTTTGCAACGGGAGACCTCAAACGGCGTAGCAGAAGTGGACGCGAATGGTGTAACGTTGCGTTATTCGTGCCAATCTCTTTGCGCGTGTTGTGTATCTGAATGTTACGTTACTGTAGCAGATGGAAGTTAGGACACCTGCTGAAACCAAAACGGTCACTAAATTCTACAGGATGTGTTTCAGCACGAGGAAAATAAATATGCGTGTTTACAAATTTCAGGCATCTTAAACAATTTTAATTCCAAAATAGCAACCGATGGGTAGAGCAAATGAAAGATCAATCATCCAGGCACTGCATTTCACTTTGAAATAAGCGTTCCTGTTCATGTTTTTCCCCTCCTGGTTTGATTATAATCGTCTTCAAAGCTTCTGAGCTGAAGAATTTTTTATTTTTTATTTTGTATACAGACAAGCATAGTTGCAGTTCCAGGATAAACAGTGTGCCCTTTAAAAAGTGCCCAACTTAAAAGTCATGCAATATTTACATTAACTTAGCTGGTGTGAAAACATGAAAAGGAAAATGAAGCCAGCTCCTGGAAAACAAAGATATATTTCCCATTATCTCCCTGCCAAAGGTATTGAAAGGTGAAATCTTAAGCTCCCAGGGAACCTTCTGAATTAGCCTTCTGAATTAAAATAATTCTGAATTATTTTTTTTTAAAGTTTATCAGCAGAGATTACGTTTCTAAATGTATAATTTAATTCATAAAAACGATCACTAAATTCTAGAGGATGTGTTTCAGCACGAGGAAAATAAATATGCAGGGGCAGGCGTGTCCCCTGTTGACAAATTTCAGACATCTTAAAAACAATTTTAATTCCAAAATCTCATCTCACTGGCTTCTGGTAGAAATAACATACAGATCAGAAGTTGTGGGTGATCCATCACTGGAGGTTTTCAAAAATAGACAGGACAACCATTTGACTAAGTCTAGGATGATGATCTGCCATGGGCAAGAGCTTGAATTAGAAGACTTCAAGGTCCCTATTATTCTATGTTTATCCTATTATTCTATGTTCTTTATCAGAGGTCTCCAAACTTGGCAACTTTAAGACTTGTGGACTTCAACTCCCAGAATTCTCCAGCCAGCATGGAGAATTCTGGGAGCTGAAGTCCATAGTCTTAAAGTTGCCAAGTTTGGAGACCCCTGTTCTATATTTTAAGAAAGCTAGCAGTGTGAGTTAATACTGAATGTGAAAACTGCAGCTTATCTATCCAGAGACAGATTTTTTGTTTGTTTTTATGTCTATAAATTCCATTCTGGCTGGGGAATTCTGGGAATTGAAGTCCACTTCATCTTACGGTTGCCAAGGTTGAGAAACATTGAACTAGCTGCATTAGAAAGAAAAGAAAGGGAATGCATGATTTGAAGGAACTTCAACCAATCAGGATAGAGCTGGAAGGGACCTCAGAGGTCTTCTAGTCCAGAGGTCGCCAACCTTTTGGACCTCAGGGACCACCAAACTCATAATTTTAAATCCCAGGGACCACTAACGGGTTCTGTGGGTGTGGCCTAATTTGTGGGTGTGGCTTGGTGGTCATGTGACTGGCAGGCATGGCTTGTATGTAAATATTATAAATATTTATATAAATATTGATTTTTTTTTATTAAAAAAAGAGCAACTTTTACCCAAAATCAGGCAAAGCAGGCAAGCAGATTGAGTTGCTCACAGAATCACAGATTCATTCAGAGATCTGTCTTTCGGCCATTGGCTAGCTCAGTCTGTCACATAAAATTTGCTTGCCATCAAACTCATAAAATCTGCTAGCAAGCAAACTCACAAAATTAACTCAGTACACACCATGTATGTAAATATTGAATTTTTTATTTTAAAAAAAAGAGCAACTTTTACCCAAAATCAGGCAAAGCAGGCAGGCAGATTGAGTTGCTCACAGAATCATTCAGTGATCTATCTATCTGCCATCGGCTAGCTCAGTCTCTCAAATTTGCTTCCTGTGAGTCTGCTCTGAATAATAGAAACTTCAGTCCTAAGGGAGGTTCGGCTGTGCTTAAAAGCAGAGTCGAAGATCTAAAGACTAGCTAGAAAGCAAAGAAATCCATTTCCTGCTTCCTAACTAATCTAAATCTCCCAGCATAGTAGAACAGCTGATGGTCAGAAAAAGGAAAAATAGCAATTTAGCAGGCAAGTTTGCTGGATAAGGAGTGAGTGGGCGGGGAGGGTTCCCGCGGGCCATGTGGGCGGCGGAGCCTTGTGTTTCTGCGCAGTGTGGATTAATTGCTTTGGGTGTGTGTGTGCTCTGGGGGTGAGGTTTCTCTGCAGCCCACCAAATTTTGCTCACGGCCCACCAGTGGGCCAAAGCCCACCGGTTGGCGACTGCTGTTCTAGTCCAACCCCCTGCTCAAGCAGGAGACCATTTTAGATAAGTGGCTGTCTAGTCTTTTCCTAAAAACCTCCAGTGATGGAGCACCACAATTTCTGGTGGCAAGCTGTTCTACAGGTTAATTGTCCTCACTGTTAGGAAGTTTCTCCTTAATTTCAGGTTGCTTCTCTCCTTGATCAGTTTCCATCTATTGCTTCTTGTCTTGCCTTCTGGTGCTTTGGAAAATAAGTTGACCCTCTTTTCTTTGGGGCAGCCCCTCAAAGGTTGGGAAAGCTTTAGGTCTGTGGAAATTGGAAACGGAATGAATTTTCTTGAGATCAGATGGAACTGAAAGAAATAAGTTTATTTTTAAAAAAAAAGAATGAAAAAACAATGCAGGTAGTTGCTAACTTACAACCAATTTATTTAGCGACACTTTAAATTTACTAGAAAAGCTACTTACAGCTGGTCCTCACACTTAAGACCATCACATTATCCTCACAGTCACATGACCAACATTTTGGTGATTGGCATCTGGCATGTACCATCCCAGGGTCTGGTGATAGCACTAGCTAGTACTAGCTCTTAGATTTATATCCCGCTTCCCAGTGCTTTCCAGCCCTCTCTACGCGGTTTACAGAGTCAGCCTCTGGCCCCCAACAATCTGGGTCCTCATTTTATCCACCTTGGAAGGACGGAAGGCTGAGTCAACCTTGAGCCTGGTGAGAAGCACACTGCCAAATTGCTGGCAGTCAGCAGAAGTAGCCAGCAGTACTGCATTCTACCACTGCATCATCGAAGCTCTTATTTGTGATCCTTATTTGCAAAGGCTGGAAGCTGGATTTGCTTAACGACTGCATGATTCGTATAACAGTAGCATCAGTCACTGAACTGCAATAATTCACTTCACAACGATGGTTAAAAAAAAAAAGTTTTTGCAGAAATGAGTAGGTTAACATTGGCAATTAGAGAACAAGAAGAAATGGAGTATTATATGATTTGGGATTTATTTTATACATGGTTGGAAAATAAAGTAAGAAGTTAAATGATATTGTTATAATGATATGTAATAATGAATAGGTTGTAATATTTATTTTTATTTATTTATTTGATTTGCCATTGTTTCAGATATAGTGTGTACATGGTTGTGAATACATGAAATGGGAATATAAGAAAATTAAAAGAATAATTGATACAATAGGATAGGTAGTAATGAATAGGTTATGCATATGAATGTAAACTCAGTGAGAAATTCATACAAATATCAATATTCGCACAAGTTATATGTACCCAGTCAACACACTATATAACTGAAAGATGGATTTGTTTGTTTTTTAAATAAAAATAAAAAATTTCTTTAAAAAAAAGGTTAAAAAATTGGCTGGTCTCATTTAGCAATTGCCTTGCTTAGCAACAGAAATTGTGATCCCAACTGTGATTGTGAGAAGAACTCTCAACTCTGTCGATGTGCTATTGTTCTGCTTTTCAGCATATGATTAGAAATTAAAAAGAGGAGGCAGAGAAGGAACGGAATCAAAACAGGAAGCTAGCAACGATTTGCAACATATAGCTTTGATATTCAATCCTGTTTGGGCTCATACAGGACAAAAATCCTGCAGACAGACAGATCTACATTGGAGACATCGAGTTGAGGAGGCATGTGTTGATCCCAAAATATTTTGCCAAAATAAGCAAATATCTGACTTAGCACATCATCACAACGCTAGACGAAGAAATGACTAAACACAACATGGTGCTGTTAGATTTCTGACTAACAAGGAAAAATAGGATGGCACCAAAGGAAGTGATCCTGAAATAGAATGGACACCCAAAAAAGATGCTATGGTAGTGGATCATTCTGGCACTTCTATGCACCGAAGCCATTAAATTCTCTTCTTCTAAAACCAAATATTCTCCTGAAAAGTCTTTTAACTGTTCTTCTAAAGAAAGCTTGCCACAAAACTTCAGAATTTCCTTGCAAGAATTTGCCAGACAAGGAATAATGGATGGAAACTGGTCCAGGAGAGATTCAACCTGGAAATGAGGCTTTCGAGAAGAGACTGGACTGCCATTTGTCAGAAATGGTGTAGGGTCTCCTGCTTGGACAGGGGGGTGTTGGACTAGATGACCTACAAGGTCCCTTCCAGCTCTTTTAATCTTGCTCATAGAGTACACCTAGAAGCTACAGAGTTAATTACCTTTCCCTTGTTAAGTGTAACAGTTTAACAACAAGAAATGCCTGCTTTTAGAACCTTTTAAGCTACCGTTGTTAAGCGAATCACTGCAGGTGTTAAATTAGCAACATGGTTGTTTAAATGACTCTGGATTCCCCATTGACTTTGCTTTCTTAAAAGGGGATTGCATGACCTTGGGACATGGTGATGGTCAACGGCCAATCATCTGAATTTTGACATTGTGACTGTGTGGATGCTAAGAAAATACAGCTACAAGCCAGAGAGTTAATTAGCTTTCTGTTGCTAACCAAAGTGGTTTTTAAGTGAGTAGTGCCTGAGTTTAGGACCTTTTTGTCCATAGTTGTTTAGTGCATCATTGCAGTTGTTAAATGAATCATGCCGTTCTTAAGCAAATTCAGTTTCCCCACACTGACTTTAAAAGATACAGATTAACAGAGTTGGAAGGGACCTTGTAGGTCATCTAGTCCAACCTCCCCCGCCCAAGCAGGAGACCCTACACCATTTCTGACAGAGGGCAGTCCCATCTCTTCTTGAAAGCCTCCAGTGATGAAGCTCCCACAACATCTGAAGGCAACTTCTGTTCCGTGGGTTGATTGTTCTATCTGTCAGAAAATTCCTCCTAATTTCCAGGTTGAATCTCTCCTTGATATGGAGGTGATACAGGCTAGTCCATAAAACCCCACCAGGATACTTTGATATTTGACAGAGAATATTGCTGAGCATTTCATCCTTCAGGACACTTAAGATAGAATAATAGCGTTGGAAGGGACCTCCGAGGTACAGATACAGATGAACAGAGTTGGAAGGGATCTGGGAAGTGGTCTAGCCAAAGCACCCGAAGGCGGGACAAGAAGTAATTGATAGAAGCTTATCAAAGTTGCCTTCGCAAATTGTGGGAGCTCCATCACTGGAAGCTTTCAAGAAGAGGCTGGACTGCCATCGGTCAGAAATGGTGTAGGGTCTCCTGCTTGGGTGGGGGGGTTGGACTAGATGACCTACAAGGCCTCTTTCAACTCTATTAATCTATTAACACATCTGAACCAGTTGCCAAGAGCCTGAATTTTAATCACATGATCTTGGGAATGCCGCAAAGGTTGTAACTGTGAAAAATGGTCACCAGTGAGTGGAGCTTTGTGTGAGTGGAGCTTTGTGTGTGAGTGCAAGCACCCTCCATTCACACTGACGGAGTTTCGTGCATGCACGCTTGGCCATTTCTCCTGCGGCCCAACTTCAAACAGGCCATGGCCTAGTAGTGGGCCGCAGCCTGGGAGTTAAGGGGGTTAAGTTGACCAATAACTTAATAACCCAATAGCAGTGAACAGCCTGTCTCCCAAAGTTGTGGCTGCTCCAACACTGAAGGTTTTCAAGAAGAGACTGCGCAGCCATTTGTCCAGCTTGAGTGGAGAGTTGGACACAGGTGGTCCCTCCCAACTATGTTATGATGTATTCTGTATCTTTTAGGGAGATCATCAGAATGCCTGACCGCCTTGTTCTATCAAACTCTAAACCAGTGTTTTCTCTGAAAATAGTTTTGATACTAAAACATCACATGGCTGTTTGGGGAATTCTGGAAGTTGAAGTCCACACATCCTATCTGACCGAAGCTGAGAAACACAGCTTCAAATGTTGTATACCAGGGGTTGCCAACCTTTTGGACCTCAGGGACCACCAAACTCATAATTTTAAATCCCGCGGACCAGAGACCCTGGGAAAATCCCCCAAAAAAGTCTGCAGGAAAATTCCCCGCCCCGTTTTTCTACCGATCGTCCATTCTTTATTTGGGATCACAGGATACCGCCTTCAGTTCCATTCTCAGGGGGAGAGAAAGAGAGAGGAGAGACTTTTGGCTTCATGCAAGGAAAGCAGCAGAAGCAGCAGAAGTCTTTCTTTCTCTCCCCCAGACTCCGCCAGAAATGAGTCTTTGTGAGACTTGTTGCGCTGGCACAGCCTCTTGGAGCAGGAGGCCTTGCAGGGCCCCAAAGACTCATTTCTGGTGGAGTTTGGGGGAGAGAAAGAAAGACTTTTGCTGCTTTCCTTGAGTGCAGCCAAAAGCAGAAGAAGAAAGAAGCGGAAAGAAGCAGCCCGGTGGCCAGGCGAGGCGCGTGGGGCGAGTAGGGCAAGTTCCCCCCTCCGGCCTTCCCCCCCTCCCCTCACTATCTCGTGTTGTTCGTAATGCAAGCGACGCAAGCCTTGTGTTCCCGTAGGCCATGTGGGCGGCGCAGTCTTTTGTCCCTGCACAGCCTGGATTAATTGCTTTGAGGGTGCATTTCTCTGCGGACCACCAAAATTTTCTCACGGACCACCAGTGGTCCCTGGCCCACTGGTTGGCGACCACTGTTCTATACTGTATGTTTTGCTAACATGTTTCCCCATGTCTGATCAACTACTTAGCCATTAATCCAGCTCTAAACAACAGAACAAACCCAACACCAATCCTAGTTTGTTACCTAGTATCCATATTGGTTGGCATCCAAACCATTTGGTATCAAAACCATTTTTATAGCGATTGGCTAATAAACTTTCCCTCTATTTTCTCACAAATCTTCACTAACCAAATTGTAGTGATGACCAATTGGCCTGAGATTCACGGCAGGTGAGGAAGGTGAAGAGAGAACTTTGTGTCACAGACAGGATAATCTAAACATAGGGAAAAAAGGGACTTTTTGACTAAAGTTGCCACAACTGCACAGTTGACTAAGCCTCCAAACTGAACCCACTACAGGGCATTGCATGCCAAAACACAAAGAGTTTTCCCCCATGCTATCACTCTGGCTGAACACCTAATTTCCACAGCACCGTCTTAAGCCTAAAGATATTCCCCCACGTAGTAGATTGTATTGCTGTTATCCTTCTCATCTTCTCTACTATCCTCTCCTGCTGGTATCTTATGATTAATTATTGTAACTCTGATTTATGAACTATGACCTGTCGCTTTATTGTTCATAATATGTACACTGAGATCTTATGTACCGGAGACCAATTCCTCGTGTATCCCATCACACTTGGCCAATCAAGAATTATATTCTATTTCTGTTTTCATTTGGAAAAGGGTTAGGGATTACCTCAAATTATCCACCTCATTTTAGTCCAAATAAAACCATTCAACCATTGGTAGTACAGCTTGACCTCTGATAATCTTTGGTTTGTAATCAGCATTTTCTGTCATGGCTTTCTGCTTCATTTCCCATCATGGCATGTTTCTGAATGGACATGATACATGAAACAATTGGCTTAACGTTCAGTTTTAATAGAAGCCCTTGCTTCTTCTGAGCATATTAACCGAACACCTATTTAACGTAGCTCTTGAATTGAAGATCTAGATCTTCATAAAGTGATGTTGGAAGGGCTGTCGTTTCTATTTAATACAATATTACAAAAATAAAGTTGAAAGTGGCACACAGAGCCATTCGTGATGGCACGCGAGCCGCAGGCAAACTTACCTCACTGCGCATGTGCGCGCCTCACAGCTGATTTTTGTTGTTGTTGGTGGTGGTTTGAGGCCTTTTTCGGTCTCCCAGAGACTTAGAAAAAGCCTCTGCAAAACTTTTCAGGCCGAATTATAGGCCCGTTTTGTCACTTCCTGTAATACCGGAAGTGACGAAACAGGCCTATAATTCATCCTGAAAAGCCTTGCAGAGGCTTTTTCTAAGCCTCCAGGAGGCTGAAAAAGGCTTCAAACCAGCTGAAAAATCAGCTGTGTGGTAGAGAGCAGGCAAGGGGATTGGGAGTGGGGGAAATTGCCCATGCATGCGCAGGGGGTGTGGGGCGGGGGTGCACATTGCATTCTGGGTGCTGGAAATTTTTGGCACAGGAGCCCAAAAAGGTTAGCCACCACTGATCTATACCATGGTAGTCCAGTCTATTTTTGAAAACATCCAGTGACGAAGCACCCACAACTTCTGAAGGCAACTTCTGTTCCATTGATTGATTGTTCTCACTGTCAGGAAATTCCTCCTTAGTTCTAGGTTGCGTCTCTCCTTGAATAGTTTCCACCCATTGCTTCATGTCCTGCTTTAGAGAATAAGTCAACCCTCTCTTTTCTGTGACAGCCCCTCAAGTACTGGAAGACAGTTATCATGTCCCTCATAATCTTTCTTTTAGATAGGTAGATGTACCTAGTTCCCTCAACATTCATGATATGATTTAGCAACTATCGTTTTTGAGTCTCTTCTCTGCACGCTTTCTAGACCCAAATATAGTCCGCTCTTAGATGGGGGAACCATAGGGGTGTCCTTGGGCCAGTTTCCCCTTCCCAGACCCAAAACAATGCCAAACTTTGTGACAAGCTAGCTGAAGAGCAACCTTCTCGTCACATTAGCGTTGATGGCTTGTGAACACACTGCAAACCCACAGACCCGCAACCAAGAGGGACGCTAAGAAGATGAAGAAGATGACTAAAAAAAGCAAACTTAGTCACTGATTTCAAGTCCAGGTTCCACCAAAAAGCCACCCCCAGTTCCTCTGAGAAATGTGTAGCTACAGATAAACCTTGTATAAAGAAAGTGGAGACAACGTTAAGATGTCATTCTTGCTAAGTTGCTTGCTTGGCTTATCGCATCTTTGCTCCTTGTTAATACTTAGCCATGTCCAAGTTCCTGTGGGCCCTCAGCCAGAACAAAATGGGGGCCGGTTTGAGGCTAAAACTGTTTTTCTTCTCCCAATTCTACTCCCCAGCAACAGGGTCAGCACATTCTCACTTCGCTATTTCCTAACTTTATTAACCATATTTTCTGAACAGGGTCAATGAGCTATGAACTGAAAGACCTTTGGGGGAAAATATTGTTAGGATGGAGATGAGGTAGGTGGGGGCAGAGTGTCTAATGGTGGACTGATTTGGAGTAGGGCGCCTTTATATCTATCAGAACTTTTGACTTTGGTAAACAAAATGCTATAAACTTCCCGAACACTCTGATGTTCTTCTTCTGGAGGAAATCAAACTTAAGCAACATGCCTTGGGAAGCAGGAAGCGCCGAACAATATAAACCTTTGAGCTTCTAAGGAACACAGTAGTTGGCCACAAATAGTACTAAATTTGTAAGCTCTTCCCGTTCCATTTCTTTTCACCTTGGGTGACTTTTCAAATTTTTTCTTTTTTTTAAGGAAAGGGTTTCGTTAAAAAAAAAAAATGCACCTTTTTTTTTTCTCCTGTAGAGAGCTAAAGAAATAAACACACGCTTAATTCTACAACTTTCTTCTAACATTTATGGTCACGCATTAACTATTTGGAAGAGGGACAGAGTAGGTGTTTTTTTTTAAATGATAACTATTAGTTTTTTTTAAACTGGAAAGATAAAATCTAACAAAAAGTAATAATTAAGGTGGGGAAAAAGAAGGGAGGGAGGGAGGAAGGAGACAGAAAGAAAGAAAGAAAAAAGGAAGGAAGGAAGAAAGAAAAGAAAAGAAAAGAAAAGAAAGAAAGAAAGAAAGAAAGAAAGAAGAAAGAAAGAAAGAAAGAAAAGAAAGAAAGAAAGAAAGAAAGAAAGAAAGAAAGAAAGAAAGAAAGAAAGAAAGAAAGAAAGAAAGAAAGAAAGAAAAGCCAAAAGTGCAGAAAAATAAGTAAAGAAAAAGAAATGACTTCTGATCTTTGAGCTCCATGCTAATAGACAAAAACTTATCAAAAAGAGATCCAACCTAGAAATGAAGAGAAATTTTCTGACAGGGAGAACAATTAGTCAGTGGAACAATTTGCCTTCAGAAGTTGTGGGAGCTTCATCACTGGAAGCTTTCAAGAAGAGACTGGACTGCCATCTGTCAGAAATGGTGTAGGGTCTCCTGCTTGGGCTGGGGGGGGGTTGGACTAGATGACCTACAAGGTCCCTTCCAACTCTGTTATTCTGTACTCTGTATTTTCTTTTTACAACAGTTGTAAGTACAAATTCAAATAGACCTATTACTCTGAGGTCTATAAGATTACATTTTTTCCCATTATCTGCTCCTTTTTTTCCTAAACAAACTCATATATTGCAATTTCACCCCCCTCCCTTCCCGGTTTCACACAGAAAGTCCAAAAGAAGTTTCCAATCAGCCTAAACATTCATATCTTTCCTCCGATCGTCAAAGCTGTCTGTTTTGCCATCTTGGCCGGCTCCTTCATCTTCACCTTGCGCTTTTCCGTTGTGGGTAATGTCAGTTGCCCATTCAAAAAGCAAGATGAAGTATTCGAGTCTTTTTGAAAACTGCTCGATGACGCAATGGTGGAAAAGGAGGCCAACCCATCCGAGCGCCCACTCATTATGACCGTGGAACTGTCTTCCACGCTAACATGGTCACTAATGTATGTATAATATAATATACAAAGAGTCTCCCATGCTAATCCTTGTGTGAATGAGATTCCTGTGAAGTATAGACACAGTGGGTGGCCAGGACACAGCAAGCAATGCTGCGGAGAGAGCCTGTCAAACCACACACCCAATAATCCTCTCCCAGGCTTCTCCTAAATGACACTTAACTAATCCAGAAGAGGAATTGGGCATGGCTTCCCTCACCGCATTCTGCCGGATGAAAAGACCTTTTAATAATGCTCCAGTCCACTCCATTGTGGGGCAACTGAAGAAGAAGAATTGGAGTCTACATGATCGGCGATTATGTCATGCCCAGTTCAGCCACCCAGGTCCACACATTCAAGAGATACAGTGAGAAAATTCAGCCGAACAATCTCAGCCTTGGAAATAATGAGAAGCGATTTCATCAAGAGGGCTCTGAAGAAAAGCATTTCAGGTCTCCCCCACCCCCCCTTTTTTTTTTAGAAAAGCCCAATTTTGAAAAGCATTGATCACTTCCTATATCTCAGCTTGCCACATACGGCGTGGTAAATGAGTTGACGATTCTTGGGTTTAGCCTACAAAAAGTGAGCTATTCCAAATCAAATGTTTGCAACTAGTTATTTTTGGTGCTCTTAGCCTAATTTTAAAAGCCCTTGGCGGTCAGTTAATTCACACAAGAGATTCTTCAGAGGGGTCTAATAAAGGTATAGGAAGAGTCCCTGCAGGATTTTACTCCGCTAGTTGTTGCTTATTCGAGGGGACGGTGCTGCTCTCCATTTCAAGGCCATGGAGCCAGTGCTGTCCGACGACATGTGGCCAGCATGACCTCATGGAGTGCTGTTACCTTCCCACCAAAGTGGGGTACCTATTTATCTACTTGCATTTGCATGCTTTTGAACTGCTGGGTTGGCAGGAGCTAGGGTGAGGATGGGAGCTCACCCTGGCTTGTAGTACTGGGTCTCAAACCTGGGCTGCCGACTTTCCAGCCAACAAGCCTCAGCATCTTAACTGCTGAGCCACCATGCTGCCTTACTAAAGCTAGTCCTGTTGACAAATAAAAAGACTGGACAAGAAACAACGGATAAAAACTAACCAAGGAGAGAAGCAATCTAGAACTAAGGAGAAATTTCCTGACAGTTAGACCAATTAACCAGTGGAACCATTTGCCTCCAGGGTGGGTGCTCCAGTACAGAAATTTTTAAGAAGAGAGTGGACAAATAATTTGTCTGGGATGGTATAGAGTTCCTGCTTGAGAAAGGGATTGGACCGGGAAGACCTTTCAATTCTATTATCGTGCCCCACTTTAATAACTTTTTGCTATGGTTATTAAGTGAATCACCACTTCTGTTAAATGAAAATAGAGAAACCTAAAAGTAGAGAAAGTTACCAAAAATGATTCGTTTTTCAGCGAGTTACAGCAGGCACGGGTATCAAACATTAACCGCTTGGTTTGCTATTCTGCACCCTAACTGCGGAATCCAGAGTTCTAAATATAAACTCTACATCAGGGGTGTCCAACCTTGGCAACTTTAAGACTTGTGGACTAACTCCCAACTCAGCCAGCAAAGCTGGCTGAGGAATTCTGGGAGTTGAAGTCCACAAGTCTTAAAGTTGCCAAGGTTGGACACCCCTGCTCTACATCCTATGGAAAATGGGATGGTCGGAGAGTGAAGAAGGGCTGACCAAGGTGTGAGTCGTCCCTGATTTTCCTCACTCTTCTAAGGCAGCGAGCCCTAGCGAGGTCATCTAGTGGCGTCGGGGAACAGCCCACGATGTTTAGTGCTGTGCTCACCACCCTCTGTAGCGTCTTTCTATCCATGGCTGTCGAAGCCAGCATACCACGTCGTCATGCAATATGTGAGGGCGTTTTCTATTGTGGACCGGTAAAAGGAGGCCACCGGTCGTTGTTCCACTTTGTTCTATAAGGCAGTGATCCCCAACCTTTTTATGCCGCGCCCGGTACCGGCATCAGCTGGGCGCCACGGCCCGGTACGGCATCAGCTGGGCGCCGCCATCTTTTGATGAAAAGTGCTTCCGGTGACCTCACGGGAAGCACTTTTTCATCAAAAAGATGGCGGCGCTAGCGCTCGTGAGCTTTTCCGGTAGAAATGGCTTTCTACCCGGAAAAGCTCACCGAGCGCTGAGCGCCGCCATCTTTTTGATGAAAAGTGCTTCCGGTGAGCTTTCTACCCGGAAAAGCTCACCGGAAGCACTTTTTCATCAAAAAGATGGCGGCGCCAGCAACCAGCGGCCCGGTAGGACTTGTTCCGCTGGACGGTACCGGTCCCGGACCGGTGGTTGGGGACCCCTGCTATAAGGGATAATGAGCTCTCTATTTGATGAAAACAGCTGTTTGCCACCCATAGCAAGCCTTCCTACCCAGGTGGGCAGTTAAAACCTTGTCAGAGGTTCCTTGAAGGAACACCAGTTGAGCCTGCTTCCATGAAAGGGATCCTATTGATACTAATTATTTGAATGAGTAAGGGAAACTGGACAGGGATCCTTCTGGATCAGAGGTGGTATTCAGCCATTTCTGACTAGTCCTGCAGAACTGGTAGAGGAAATTCTGAGTAGTTTGGAGAACTGGCAAACGCCCCCTCTGACTGGCCCCGCCAACCCCATCTCTTCTCTGCCTCCAATTGAGCCCCAGCTGATTGGCTGGGTCTTCTTTGGTTGCCCTGCACAGGAGAACGGAGCTGGAAAGCAGGTTAGTGGGGTGGGGAGGGAAGGGGGATTTTGCAGTCACCTTCCCCGGCCTCACCCACTAAGCCACGCCCACAGAACCGGTAGTAAAAACATTTTGAATCCCACCACAGTCTGGATTATATCTTATTGACCTTCTTAGTCAAGAATCAATCATCTTTCAGCGCTGAACTTTGGAGTCTCCAAGATCAAAGAATAGATTTTGCAAACTTCCATCTGATCACATTCAACCCCTATGCTGTTCCAGACTTACCGGTAAAAGGAATAAGCACTGCAGTGAATTTCCATTATGCGAACACTTTCTCCACCAGAGGAAAAAGGGAAATTATTATTTTGCCAACAACATTAACAACGACAACAACAAAGGCTTCTTTTCTTCTTTGTAATCACTGTTGTGTCTTCGGAACTGGAAACATATTGAATACCTGTCCACAAGCATCAATACTATTTGCAGTGGTTAGTGGAAGTTTCAAGGTTAACTGAAAGTGATGAATAAAGTCAGAACTGGAAGACAGTGGATCCTTGATGATTTCATTATTGGTTATCTTAGGAAATTTAATTTTTTTTAAAGCCACCCAGAGTCAATCGTTGATGTTGAGATGGGCAGCATATAAATTTAACAAAATAGAATAAATATATCTTCTATTGTTACCACCAGAATTCCTGCCATTTATGGTTGCTTTTAAACTAGGGCTCCGCTATGTCAATTCCTAAAATATTTCTCCGGTCTTTTTAGAGTTGCCAACAGAAAGGGAGGGGGAAGCAGTGGGCAGCTTGCATTCCATACCTGATGATCAGCTGTCTAGCGGTGGCACGCACAACTTCTTACGTGTCACTTCCAGCACGCGTGGCATAGGTTCACCAACATGGGTATAGTACATTAGGTGGTCAGTCCACTCTTTTGTGAAGCTACATTGGGGCAAATCAGATGTCAAAGGAGAATCCAGACAAGCATCTTTTGGTTAAACTACTTTTCCCCCAACTTTCTGGTGCAATGCTAAACCAGAAATAAACCGATGTCATTAAGGTTTATTACAGAAATCCAGAGGCATCCAGAGGTCCCTAAAATACTTGGTCTGCAATTATGCAATCCATAGTTGGGTGGTTTTTAAACAAACCGAAAGAAGAAGAAGACATTCTACTTTCTATGGTTCACAGCTGTGATTTTCAAAGTTGGCAACTTTCAGATTGGTGGACTTCAACTCCCAGAATTCCCCAGTCAGCATGATAGATAGCCAGCATGCTGGCTGGGGAATTCTGGGAGTTGAAGTTCATCCATCTGACAGTTGCCAAGGGTGAAAAACATTAGTCTATAGCAATCCATAACTCTCATAATCTTTGAATGTGTGCTTGTTTTCCTCATTTTTATCTTTCTGGAATTATATTTACGCCTCTGTGTCTTCATGGTAAAGATTGAGACTTACAAGCACACATAAAAAAAAATCTACCACGGCCAACAATGCTCCCCATACTTCTATCATAAGAGTTTTCATTAAGGAAAAGTGTTATGACTATATTAATATAATTTCAATATGTTAAAAGATTTCTGTAGGTCTTGTTCATATTTAGGACTTATATAGCATTGCCCAATTAAAAACAAATTCATTTTGAGAACTGAAATCCAAGTTTAATAATGAAGAAGTGAGGAAATCTGAACACATTTTTCAGAAGTTTGTTTGTAGAGTTTGGGTGTAGGTGGGTGTGGGTGGTTCTGAAGGTTTTAATAAAAAGAACAGAACATGAATATTTTATTTCAGCATTATGTTGAGCGCAACCCCCCCACCACATTCAATTTCTTAAACAAAACTTAACATCTGAAAGTGCAAATTATAAAACAAGTTAAATTTGTAACGTGAAATAGTGAGTTTAAGCCTTGCTTTACTGTTATAGGGGCAAGCATAGAGGTTCCGGGTTCATTCTTTGCTCTTGTACAATGAGAGAAAATTAAAACACAGAACATAGAATTGGATTAGGAGGGATCTTGGAGGTCTTCTAGTCCAACCCCTAATCAAGCAGGAAACCCTGTACCATTCAGGACAAATGTTGTCTAATTGTGTCTTAAATAGCTCTAGTGATAGAGCATCCGCAACCTCAGGAGGTAAACTGTTCCACTGTTTAATTGTTCTCACGGAGAGAAAATTTCTCCTTAGTTCTAAGTTGGATCTCTCCATGATTAGTTTCCATCCATTGTTTCTTGCCTGCCCCTCAGGTCCTTTGGAGGGGTTGACCCCCTCTTCTTTATGACAACCCTTTAGACATTGGAACACTGCTGTCATGTCACCCTAGTCCTTTGTGGGAAGTATATCCCAAAAGGACAGTGCCAGAAAGGTCACAGCACCAGAAACCTCAGAAAACAGTGCCAAGAAAAACTCAAGCCAGCCCTTCCCCCTTTAAGAAAACTAAGAATCACCAGCTGAAAGAAAAAACTCAGAGCAGCCTGCTAAAGAGCAGGCTGTTACAAAAGTAACAAAAGTTGACCACCAAAATACTTAAGTAGAGCCATTAAGATAGGGGGAATAAGGCTAAAATCAAACTTTCCAAGGTAAGCTGAAATTCCCTTTTTTCTGCCCCCTGACAATATTAATTCCTAAAAGTTAGTGGTATATGGCCCTGTGGGCATCCAAAGCCCATTTTAGTTTCTTTCTCTGCTGCCGAAAGGACATTAAAAGGACAGGAAGTTTCAACTTTTTTCACGACATTTGTTAAGCGAATCACTGCTCTTCTCAAGTGAATCTGGTTCCCCCATTGACTGTGCTTGTCAGAAAGTCGCAAAAGGGGATCATGTGACCCCAGGACCAGTGGTGGGATTCAAATTTTTTTACTACCGGTTCTGTGGGTGTGGCTTGGTGGGCGTGGCTTGACTTGGTGGGTGTGGCTTGGTGGGCATGGCAGGGGAAGGATACTGCCAAATCTCCATTCCCTCCCCACCCCACTAACCTGCTTTCCAGCTCCATTCTCCTGTGCAGGGCAACCAAAGAAGACCCAGCCAATCAGCTGGGACTCAATGGGGGGCAGAGAAGAGATGGGGGCAGGGCCAGTCAGAGGTGGGATTGGCCAGTTCTCCGAATGACTCAAAATTTCTGCTACTGGTTCTCCAGAACTGGTCAGAACCTGCTGAACTACCACCTCTGCCCAGGACATTTCAAGCGTCATTGATGTGAATCAGTTGTCAAGCATCCAAAAGTAAATCACCTCACCCTAGGGATGCTGCAACAGTCACAAGTGTGAAAAATGCTCACAAATCACTTTTTTTTCCAGTGTCGTTGTAACTTTGAATGGTCACTAAGTGAACTCCTGTAAGTCAAGGATTGCCTGTACTTCTCGGACTGAGGGAGGCTTAAGGGAGAGCAAGTTCTTCTCCTTAGATCTAGGAAAAGAAGACGGTAGTGCCGGGTTGAGGAAGATGCTCAGTAATCCAGACAGAGTTGCCTGGAAGTTGAGTCATGACAACGGGACAACAATTGAGCGTGTCCAAAAGTATTTCACGAGAATAGAATAGAATAGAATAGAATAGAATAGAATAGAATAGAATAGAATAGAGAATGGAATGGAATGGAATAGAATAGAATAGAATAGAATAGAATAGAATAGAATAGAATAGAATAGAATATTGGAAGGAATAGAATAGAATAGATTAGAATAGAATAGAATAGAATAGAATAGAATAGAATAGAAAGAATAGAATAGAATAGAATAGAATAGAATAGAATAGAATAGAGAATGGAATGGAATGGAATGGAATGGAATAGAGGAATGGAATAGAAGAATAGAATAGAATAGAATAGAATAGAATAGAATAGAATAGAATAGAATAGAATAGAATAGAATACTTTATTGGTCAAGTGTGATTGGACAAGGAATTGGACAAGGAAACACAAGGAATTTGTCATGGTGGAAATACTCTCAGTGTACATAAAGAAAAGGTACATTCATTAAGAATCAAGAATCATAACGTGCAACACTTAATGATAGTCATAGGGTACAATCAACAATCAAATCATACTAGGAAACAGTCAAGTGGGAGGGGATGGGTGAGAAGGAGTGGCGAGAAGATTAACAGTAATAGTAGTGTACACTTTGTAAATAGTTAAACAGTGTTGAGGGAATTATTTGTTTAGCAGAGTGATGGCTTTTAGGAAAAAACTCTTCTTATGTCTAGTTGTTCTGGTGTGCAGTGCTCTATAGCGTCGTTTTGAGGGAAGGAGTTGAAACAATTTATGTCCGGGATGTGAGGGGATGAGAGTACTACACTCCCCTGTTTGCAACAGAATACCCTACACCACCAGGCTTGAGATTTTGAATTTGGACAACCTAGAAGTACACCGTCTACGGTTTGACTTAAGTATAGTTTATAAAATAATCTGCTTTAAAAATCAGTGACTTTTTTTACCTTCAACTTCAACAACACAAGAGCACACAATATATATAAACTTAATGTACACCACTCCAAACTCAATTGCAGAAAGTACAACTTCAGCAAAGAGTGGTCAATGTCTGGAATACTCTACCTGACTCTGTTGTTACATCCTCTAACCCCCACTCCTTTCCCCTCAAACTAACCACTATTGACCTCACCCCATTCCTAAGAGGTCTGTAAGGGGCGTGCATAAGTGCAAAATTCTGCCTATCGTCCCTGTCCTGTTGTTCCAAATTATTCGTACCCATTTCCTGTATTTAAACTTATGTTTACTATCTTGTAAAGTTATTGACAAATAAATAAATAAAAATAAAATAAAATAAAAACTGGACTTATTTTCTTCTTTTGGTTTGAAATGTTTTGCTCCTTTATCCAAGTAGCTTCTTCAATCTGCAGCAATGAAAAGAAGTCCAGTTGCCATAACTTCCAGAGTCTAATGCAAGGGTCTTCAAACTTGGCAAGTTTAAGACATGTGGAATTCCTGAGCTAACATGACTGGAGGGGGAATTCTGGGAGTTGAAGTTCACAAGTCTTCAAGATGTCAAGTTTGAAGACCCCTGGTCTAATGCAATGTTTCGCAATCTTGGCAACTATAAGATGGATGGACTGTGATTGTGTTGGATGTAAGTACAACCCAACAATGTATTATTCGATCATGCAGACTATAGTGCAAAGTAGAAGCTCGGTCATCAAAGATGAAGCCACAATGGAATTTGCTTGGTTTTGTATAAATGTATGAACCCATCCATGGTAGTTAGCCATGGATGATGGTTCCTGGAGGGAACAAAACTAAGTGTTTATAGATTAACAGAGTTGGAAGGAACCTTATGGGTCATCTAGTCCAAACCCCCACCCAAGCAGGACACCCTGCACCATTTCTGACAGGTGGCAGAAAATGTGCTTTATTCAGTAAACGACAGTTAATGAAATCATGGCTAACTGCAATGTGTGAGCAGGAAGAGGAGGACGAGAAAGGAAGAGAAGCAGGAGGATATCATACTAAAGAAGGCTGCTTGTTAGCTTAGAATGTAACATACATAATATATTATATTCCTCTTATCTGCGGCTGAGGAGAGAAGAGTCGCTGCAAAGATTTGCCCAGGAGCTCAGAGGATGGTGAAGAAATTGGGGCAGAGGTGAGATCAGAATTCTGCCACGCTCTCACACCCACTCCCAGCATCCAGGCCTGTGGTGGAAGGCTCTTCCTTAATCTTCCACCCACATTCTGAGTCTAGGGTTGGGCAGGGAGAGGCCATCTCCCGTGTTTCAGGCTGCGTGATAGGTAGCCTGAAGTACGAGTCAGCTGCCAAGCGTCCAAATGTCAATCACATGACCGTGAGGATGCTGCAACGGCTATGTGAAAACAGGTCCTAAGTCACTTTTCTTCCAGTGCCATTGCAAGAATCAAACAATCCCTAAAGGAATGGTTGTAAGTCAAGGACTACATGTCCAGACATTTTCTGTTTGCATTGATGCTGATTTGATGCTAAATAACAATAGACTTATATCCCACTTCCCAGTGCTTTGCAGCCCTCTCCAAGCAGTTTACAGAGTCAGCCTATCACCCCCCTCAACAATCTGGGTCCTCCTTTTACCCACCTCGGAAGGACGGAAGGCTGAGTCAACCTTTGAGCTGGTCAGGATCGAACTGCTGGCAGTGGGCAGAGTTAAGCAAGGAAGCAAGGAAGGCAATAGACTTATATACCGCTTTAGCAGTGCTTTAGAAACCCTCTCTAAGCAATTTACAGAGTCAGCCTATTAAACCACCACCCCCAACAATCTGGGTCCTCATTTTACCTACCTCGGAAGGAAGGAAGACTTGAGCCTGGTGAGACTCGAACTGCCAAATTGCAGTCAGCCGGCAGTCAGCAGAAGGAGCTTGCAGTACCACACTCCAACCACTGCACCGCCGCGGCTTCCAAAGTCCTGATTTTGGTCACTGGTTTCAGAATGGATACCAGATTTCATTGCCCATCCTTGGAGAAGAACACAGGAGGTTCTCAACAATGCTTTTTAAAAAAAAAAAAAAGGAGGAAAGGGTTAAAAAGAGAAACATTGGAAGGAGCAAAGGGTAGCCAATTATCCCATTAAAACTTGACCACCCAGGACTGCTTTGAGCAGATCATCACCCTATTCCTTTTTAACAAGGGACAGCCAGTCCTTTCCTTAACCCAGGATGGCTTGTAGAACAGCAGACTTTGTGAGAGCTGCTCCGGCAGGGCAGAGGCCGAGTGGGAGAAGGACACAAACAAGACCAAATGGAAAAATCTGGCCCACCTACTCCAGCTTCCCTTCTTCTGTGGGACTTGTTTCTTCTACTCAACCATAAATAAACTTGTTTACCGCCCTCCGAATGTTAATGATAATGAAACCCCGGTAATTTGGCCACAAGGACACGTAATTGGTGTGCTGCTTAAACAAGGAGGAGGAAGAGAAAAGAGGGAAAGTAGTTATGGTTTGTAGATTCCCATAAATAACCTTTGCAAAGCTTCCTGTTATGACCACACAGCTTTGTCTCTTCGACTCTTTTCTGCGCGATAAATCAGCTTTCTCCAACCTCCTATTCTTTGATGTCTTGGATTCGGGTTTCACCTTCCCAATCCAGCTC